>NC_069503.1:1059669674-1059939674 GCF_027579735.1 Bombina bombina
GTTAGTTACGCCCCTGCTCACGCCAATGGGGTGATTTATAAGTCAGCACTGTTTGGCTAAAATGCAAGTCTGGCAAAATAACTGAAATAATAAGTCTGCAGAGGCTTAGATACAAGGTAATCCCTGAGGTTAAAAGTATATTAATATAACCGTGTTGTTTGTGCAAAACTGGGGAATTTGTAATAAAGGCGTTAGCTATCTTTTTAAACAATAAAAACTGGAGCAGACCGTCCCTTTAACATTAAATAGGAACCACAATTCCTGTCTGATAAATACAATGTACTATCTGTTTTAATATTGCAAGGGACAGATAGAGCATGCAAGGTTAAACAACTTACTTCTATTACCTAATTTGTTTTGTTCTTCATGTAATCCTTTGTTGAAAAGCATAGCTAGGTAGGCTCAGGAGCAGCAATGCACTACTGGAGGTAACTGCTGATTGGTGGCTGCACATATGTGCATCTTTTCATTGGCTCACACGATGTGTTCAGCTAGCTGCCAGAAGTGCATTGATGCCCCCTGAACAAAGGATACTAAGAGAATGAAGCACGTTTGATATTAGAAGTAAATTGGAAAGCTGTTTAAAATGATTTGTTCAATGTGAATTATGTGAAATTCTTTTTTTGGATTTCATGTCCCTTTCATAGACAATTTAGCATTTTATATTCTGTTGTTTAATTACAGCCTTAGAATATAAAAATCATTTTCCTTTCATGATTCAAATAGAAAATACAATTTTAAACAACCTTCCCATTTACTTCTATTATTAAATTGTATTTGTTTTCTTGTTATCCTTTGTTGAAAAGCAGGGATGTAATATCAGGAGTGTGCACGAGTCTGCTGCACTATGTGACAGCAGTTTTGCAACAATGTAATACACTAGCAAGAGCACTAGATGGCAGCACTATAAGGCAGCAGTTTTGCAACAATGTTATACATTAGCAGGAACACTAGATGGCAGCACTATTTCCTGTTATGTAGTGCTTGAGAAGTGCACGCTACCTATCTAGATATCTCTTCAACAAGAAATAACACGAGAAAGAAGCAAATTTGATAATAGAAGTAAATTAGAAACTTTTTTTAAATTGTAAGTTCTGCATGAATTATGAAAGAAACATTTTGGGTTTCATGTTCTTTTAACCCTTTGAGTGCTAACGATGGCTCTGAGCCGCAGCAAATTTTCCCAGTCAGGTGCTGACGACGGCTCAGAGCCGTCGCTAGCACTCACCCACCTTGAGGGCAATCTGGGGGCTCCCATCGACGCCCACCCCGGCAATCGGGCCTGTATAGTGAAAGGCATCACTGGGGCTTCACATTTTGTGTGGTGACATCACGCACAATGACGTGATGATGTCACGCTCAACTTTATTGAAAAATTACAATGGATAGTATAGGGAAATGGGGGCATGCTGCTTAAAAGCCTTTATCTCAGGCATCTAAGCAGTTACAGACCCCCAAGACAGAATCGCCTAACCTTTCCAACGGTATAAGTCTTGGGGATCTGAGAGAAAAAAAAGTTAAAAAAATATATTAAAAAAAAAACTAAAAACTAAAATCCAGCTTAGCACCCAGGAGGGATATTGCTTATCACTCAAAGGGTTAAAGGAACATTTAAGAACATTTTGGTTTCACATAAAAGATGCCATTTTAAAACTATTTGCAGGTTTATTATATAAAAAAAAAGATACTTTACTGAGGAGGAAAAAAATGTTTTTTTGTTTTTTGCTTGTGGGGTGTTTTAACTTGGATGGATTTTGCTTTCCAGACAGTAAGCTTGTATCTCACAGACCAGCATTGCACAAATATACACTTTTTCATGCAAAGTAAAGTATATTTTAAGCTGGTTATATAGAACTTCTTCTTACATATGATGAATATTGTTTTGTTTAATGTCCCTTTAAGTCAGCTATACTGATGCATCCAACAACAAATAAGAAACATATTAATACAAACAATCCTATACTTTTATACAAAACAGCCAACATTTGTTCTGAAAGTGCTATAGAAAGTGACAAATTTTGTAACTTCTAAAATAATCTTAATCTTTTTATTCGTCATATAAAAAAAAAAAGGGTCAGGGGGAAACAGTAAGGAAATCTACATAAAAAACCTTGTAGTGAATCTATTGGTAATATTGGGTATTAATTGAATTAATTTCAAGGTTTTATGCCCCAAGGTGTAAGCAATAAGCATAATTATCAGGTAATTGTAAAAGAGCATACAACTAAGGAAAGATTGCTCTCCCCTGGGTAAATGGGTTAGAGAATTACTGCTTTCCTAAGTTATCAAAAATGATAGTATAGATCCAAAGACAGATTTTGATACCATTTAAAGACTCAGCAACATTTATGGAGGCTGGGTTGAGGGGGGAATGGGAACACCTATTCTAGGCGACAATAGCTCAATGTGGAATGTAGATTCTCCCCCCCCCCCCCCCCTTTTTTTTGCCCCTCCTCTTGTCTCCCCTTTTCTGAAGGCTACTCCATTTTCCTCCCCCTTTTTTTTTTTTTTTTTTTTTTCTTCTTTTTTTGCCACCGTCGAGCCCTCATTACGGATAAATATAGGTTAGGTTAGTTTGGTTAATAAATTAGGTTAGTAGAGTTAAGAATTAGTTTTAAACTTAAACAGAAAACGGAAAATGATTATGTTTGGGAAATGCAAGCACACAGACTGTGAAACAAAAAATAAATAAAAAAATGTGTTACTTATGAAGAAATCAGAATGTATATACTTCAGAAACATGTCATGCTTTCAATACCTAGAATCTATTATGTACCATTCTGTTAATGTAAGAAAAATCTTATGATTGACTTGTGAATATGATATCATAATGTGTATTGCTTTTCCTGACAACAATAAAAAGATATTTAAAAAATGATAGTATATTGCTACTACTGTGAGCACATTCATACTAAATCTTTATTATTTATACACAAAACCATTCATACCAGCAACGTGAAATTAAAAACACTTAAACCTGAACAATCCACGAATTATAACTATATGGATGAAATAGATATGGAGAGTACTTCAACAGACAGAGAGTAAACATCGGCTAAGCCCCTTCAATCCGGGGAGTATCTGAACTGCTGAGTATTGACTGCATAAGTGACGATATATGTTAGATCCTAGGATTCAGGTAAGCGAGTTAAAAATGAAGAAACAAGGCTTCTCTTGGTGATCCCTGACGCGCGTTTCACAAGAACGCTTCCTCAGAAGGGGCATAGATCTGAATCCTATGATCTAACATATATCGTCACTTACGCAGCTAGTTCCCAGTGATGCATTTCTGGTCTTGGGCTTACCTAGGTATGCTTTTTAACAAAAGATGCCACGAGAATGAAGTGAACTGAAAAAGGGCATGCTGTATCTGAACCATTAAAATCTCATTTAAACTTTCAAAAAAAACAAAAATGCAGAGCTCTGTACAGCAATTTGTGGGATGTTCCTGATTTAGTAACTTTGTCCCTTTTTATATGTCCAGTTTTGTTAAAGAACCAGTAAATACAGTAGATTTGCATTATCAACACATACACGATAACAAGACAATGCAATAGCATTTTTTTTCTGACAAATTTCAGTTATGTAAATTTCCACTCCCCTTGTATCATGTGACAGCCATCAGCCAATCACAAATGCATATACGTATATTCTGTGAATTCTTGCACATGCCCAGTAGGAGCTTGTGACTCAAAAAGTGTAAATATAAAAAGACTGTGCACATTTTGTTAATGGAAGTAAATTGGAAAGTTGTTTAAAATTGCCTGCACTATATAATCATGAAAGTTTATTTTGACTTGAGTGTCCCTTTAATATAAGCTGGGACTGCTCAGTGCCACCTATATTGCCCACGCCCAACCACCCAAGACCACCCAGATTTTCCCCAAATTCAATCAGTGCCACCCAGTATTTTTCTATTCCATAAAACCCAGGGGTGGGGACACAAAAATTTCACAGCAAAGCTAATTATGAGTGTAGAGTATTAGGAAAGGTGTCTACTACCTATATTCACAACAACAACAACAAACTTCTATCTTTATTTTTTAAATCACCATTTATACCTCTCCTTGTGCTGCATAGAGCACTATGTTAAAATGACAAACTGTTTTGCAAATTGAGGGCAGCTGGCACCTTTGTTGTTTGGGGGTGCATAGTGCCCCCTATAGGACTGCCGCTGGGAAGGATGGTCTGGAGTTATGTTATTAGAATGTTTGAAGGAATAGAAATAGAATGTGAGAAATAAAATGTATCATACCCAGGGCTTACCAAGATCAAGTGGAGTTTTCAAATTTTTGAGAAGGGATCATTTGACAAACTATAAAATTGTTGTTGCATTTAGATTTATATATAAAAAAAATGGTCTTGCAAATGTATCAAACTGTTAAAAACAATCCCACCATACTGCTACCAGATAGTGCTCTAGAGATATGAATGCTTCTGAGCTTGCATAGCTGCTTTTTCATCAAAGGATATCAAGAAAATAAAGTCAATTTGATAATAGAAATAATTTGTAAAGTTTTATTTTCAATTTGACACTCTATCAGAATCATTAAAGGGACGTGAAACCCAAAGGTTTTCTTTTTCTTACATGATTCAGATAGACTGAGCATGCTATTTTAAATATTTTTCCAATTTACGTCCAATTATCTAATTTGCTTTGTTGAAAAGCATACACAGGTAGGTTCAGGAACAGCAATGTACTGCTGGAAGCTAGCTGCTGATTGGTAGCTGCACATATATGACTCTTTTCATTGGCTCACCCAATGTGTTCAACTAGCTCCCAGTAGTTAACTCCTGCTCCTTCAACAAAGCATACCAAGAGAATGAAGCACATTTTATTATAGAAGAAAACTGTTTAAAATTGCATATTCTATCTGAATCATGAAAGAAAAATTTTATAGTTTAATTTGCCTTTAAAGTAAAAGTATGGGTTTTATATCCATTTAAACGTTTAATTCATCACCTTGTTTGTAAAGTGATATGTGAGCACTAGTAATTAGTTCCAGCCATACTTATCATTAAATAATGCACTTATAATGACTTGTGACAGCACAGCAGATACTTTCTACATACCAGAAAATTGTAAAACAAGCCACACTGACAGGCCTAAGTTTAAAGTGACATTAAGCAGTAAGTGAGAGCTAGATATTTACTCAAAGCAAAGATTAGCACGCAGGTGTGTTTTTTATATATATAATTAGTGGTTTAAATATTGAAGTGTTTAGTTCTAGTTTCTATAAAGTACTTCACATTCTATAATACAAGTAATGAGCACCACCATGTTGAAACCTAGTGCTAATTTCTTCTGCTGAGGGCAAGTATGGACAGATAGAACAGATTTACTGTAAAAAGTAGCTGTGGGAGATGTTTAGATACTTTATCAGCTAATTTATAACTGCTATTAACCCCTTCCTCACTGAGCCATTGCCAACCTCTGTGCTGGAGCTGTTTTTTTTTTTTTTTTTTTTTTTTCTGTGAGGTACACATACAAATTATATCTTGATTTTTCCCCCAGCAGATCTAGAGTTTTTAGAAAATAACTTTAGTTTGGAAATATAATACATGATAATACATAATTATATTTTGTGTCATTTTCTATGGGGTAAATATCAGTAATGGGAGTCATTATTGCCTAATTATTTCAAACTCAAAATTTAGTGTCCCCCATTTAGTATCAGTTAACCTTCTAAAACACCAAAATTTAGGATTTTATATTACTATTTTTCAATATCAATTGATCATTGAATAGCAGAAGATACAATGTATTATTTTAAACTCTGTGCATCATCTGACAAGTTTTACAGAAAATTTGTTGGTATAAAATATCTAACTATACAGATATTAGATACATTTTAAAATGACCCAATATTCTAATTTCCCAGAGGGGTGTTTTACCCTGTCCAAATTTACTCAGCATTAGGGATTGGCGAATGTTTTGCAACATTCGAAAAACGGCACGAATTTTAACACATTCGTTCGTTCTAATCGAATTTCGAATGTTTACATAACATTCTAACATTCGATTTTCGAATATTCGGTTTCGAATTTTACGATTACATTCGAAAATATTCGAATTCGAAAAATTCGAATTTAGATTGTAATAGTATTTCTAATGCTTTTTCTTTAAATGTAATATTCGAATTATGCAATATTCGAATTCGAAAAATTCGAATTTAGATTGTAATAGTATTTCTAATGCTTTTTCTTTAAATGTAATATTCGAATTATGCAATACGTGTATTCGAATTCGAAAAATTCGAATTTAGATTGTAATAGTATTTCTAATGCTTTTTCTTTAAATGTAATATTCGAATTATGCAATACGTGTATTCGAATTCGAAAAATTAGAATTTAGATTGTAATAGTATTTCTAATTCTTTTTCTTTAAATGTAATATTCGAATTATGCAATACGTGTATTCGAATTCGAAAAATTCGAATTTAGATTGTAATAGTATTTCTAATGCTTTTTCTTTAAATGTAATATTCGAATTATGCAATATTCGAATTCGAAAAATTTGAATTTAGATTGTAATAGTATTTCTAATGCTTTTTCTTTAAATGTAATATTCGAATTATGCAATACGTGTATTCGAATTCGAAAAATTCGAATTTAGATTGTAATAGTATTTCTAATGCTTTTTCTTTAAATGTAATATTCGAATTATGCAATACGTGTATTCGAATTCGAAAAATTCGAATTTAGATTGTAATAGTATTTGTAATGCTTTTAAATGTAATATTTGAATTATGCAATATTCGAATTCGAAAAATACGAATTTATATTCGAATTCGAAAAATTCGAATTTATATTCGAATTCTAAAAATTTGAATTTCGAATGTAGACATTCGATATAATTATAAACATTCGAATTCGAAAGTGACATTCGAAAACTGTAAATAACATTCGATTTTCGAATTTTTAAGAATATTCGTTCTTATCGACATTCGAATTTAGAATTCGAATTTCGGTAATAACATTCGTTCTACATTCGAAATTCGAAAATTTGCACATTCGCCCATCCCTACTCAGCATAGCAAAAAATATACAAATACAAAGAGTTGTACAAAAAGTCATCCAATAGGTTATTAATATTTCTATGAAAGTGGGTAATGCTCTCTTTTATGTGTGAGGTATTATGTGCATATGGGTTGTATGTAGGGTTGCCACCTCGGCCATGGTTTCCTGGAAACTTATTAGTTACACATGCTTCAGGGTGTGCAGAGGGGAACATGAATTTTACCCCTGGACAGCACATAAACAGTGATCTTAGACAGCACTATTCATGTTCCTCCCTACAAACCCTGCAGCATGTGTAACTCATAAGTGTCCAGGAAACATGGCTGAGGTGACAACCCTAGCTGTATGATGTCTTTAGGGGATAGGGGATCCTTTACAGTAAATATATTAGTTAGGTGATTGCCATTTTTAGAGCTGTCACCTACTAATGCAAAGGTATAAGAGGGGTTCCATGGTGTTCCCCTTAAAGGGACATTAAACCCAAACATTTTCTTTCATGAGTCAGACAGAGAATACAATTTTAAACAACATCCCAATTTACTTCTATTATCTAATTTGCTTCATTCTTTAGATATCTTTTGTTAAAGAAATAGAAATGCACATTGGTGAGCCAATCACATGAGGCAAATATGTGCAGCCACCAATCAGAAGCTACTGAGCATATCTAGATATGCTTTTCAGGAAAGAATATCAAGAGAATGAAGCAAATTAGATTATATAAGTAAATTAGAAAGTTGTTTAAAATGGTATTCTCTATCTGAATTATGAAAGAGAAAATTTGGGTTTAATGTCCCTTTAAATTTAGAGGGAGTTGTGACCCCTCAGTTAAAAGAGGGTAATTCCGTCTTTCACATGAGAGATTGTATATCTCTGTAAGATGCAAGTGATTGCCCTTAACAGGATACGTTGCTGGTCTTTCTATGGTGGTTGCTTTTTTATAGCACTATTTTAGGAAGCCAGCGGTAATAGCGGCAAGACCTAAGCTATTATAAACAAACAATCCTTTAATTACCAGTGATGTACAGGGTACGTCGTGGTCGTTAAGGGGTTAAAGCAGCAATAACCTGCAGAGGCATTTAAACATGCTGTTTTCCTAAGGGGCATGTCTAACAGAGCCCCTATCTACCCATAGTTTGTGCTAGAGAGACAAGTGACCCCCTCATAAGAAAGTGCAGAGTTCCTCTAACACAAACAGAGGGGGAAATAGAGGCTCTGATTTGGGCCCCATACACCTCAAGTTAAACAGCACTTTTAAGTTCAGGTTATTGGTCTGCATCTTACAGAGTCATGGGACCCCTCATTTTAAAGGACAAACTCCCCTCTTTCAAGTGAAGGGTCTCTTGTTCCTGTAAAATTAAGGTGATCAATGAAAATGGCAATAACCTAAAAAAGCAGACACAGCGCAGTTTAACCTAAGGGAGGTGGGCTTTAATAGAGCCCCTATCTCCCCTGTGTCTTTGCTAGAGGGGCACCCCAAAATAGGAACGTGTTTTTAAATATAGGAAAAACTTGCTGTTACAGAGAGAAACCAAGAAAAAGGGGCCCCTAGTTACACCCTGGTGGTATCCATTACTTTATGGGGGATTGTAAAGTACACCATTTTCAGAGTGAAAGGGGACAAAATAGATAATGATAGTGTATTGCAAAGTGTTTCTCATTGTACATGATTAAACATTTATATTACAATCTTAAACTGTAATTAATGTCCTTTAAAAGATATATTTGCTTGACCTCAGTTTAAGTAATCTGTCCCTCCCCTGTGTTTAAAAAGGAATGCATTTTAACACATGACCTCTTATAGTGGTTTAAAGACTTTTGAACTATTTAGTACCTGTTTAGTTAAAGGCATTGACCGCAATGTAAGTTTCCAGTGGAGGATGGGTCTTTAACTCCCGTCCACCAATAGACCAGATTTTCAGGTTCACCTTGGGAGACAGCACATTTAAAATGAAGAGTACTGTTCTATGCCCCTTCTATCCCAATCCATTTGAACCATGGCTGTTATTTAAACCAAACACATTATGTATGGGCTAGATTACAAGTGGAGCGCAAAATATCACTTTTGCGAGGGCGATATTTGCGCTCCACTTAGTAATACCAGCACACGCAAATGTGCGCTGGTATTACAAATTAGGCGCAATGCAAATGCAACCTCGCGTTCGCATTGCATGGAAGTTTTGGGCTCACGAGAGCGCCCTTCTATAGGCTCCAATGAGAGCCTTGTTCTCATGGCGTGAGACAAGGTATATAAAAACTTTACTACTATTACTATACTAATAAGGGGGTAAGTTGCGAAGCAATGGGCAGCAAATGGTAAATATATATGTATATGAACATATACATATATTTAAGTGTTTATATGTGTATATAAATATATATTTACAGGGAACACACAGTTCCCCATTTTTTTTTCTAACACCCCACACCCACCAACTTTGAACCCTAACAACTGCTTTGGGCAGTTTTTTTTACTAACTAAAATATACTTTATTTTGGGGCCAATAATTATTTTCTGGTTAATTCTCGGAGTGCTAGCACAAGCTTGCAATAACCAGCCACTTGTAATAACTGGTTATTTATCTCACACCCATAAAAGGGTGAATTTGCCTGATAAATTAGCACTCCACTTGAAATCTAGCCTTATATATGCAATATAAATAACTTTCTTTTAGATTTAATTGCTTATCAATACTCCACAATAGACTGATAAAGCTCCAGTAACCTCTCCTTTTACATTCCTTGCTCTATATTTTGTTCTTTTTACCACACTTATGGTGACTTCTATGTAATGGCACTCATAGGTTATGTTTCATTTACCTTTGATTTCTCCATATGTCACATTAAGCAAATGTTGAGTTTGTTCCTTCTTTATTTCTTATGTGTGTTGTTGGGGGGGGGGGGGGGAGGGAGAGTTGTGGGATTTGTAAAGACTTTCACAAAAGAAAGATACATAGACAAAGAGAAAATAAAACATAGCAATGCTGAATGCAGGTGTTGTACATTTAACCAATAATATGGATTCAAGATTTGCAGTTAACAATTTTTAGATTATTTTGTATAATATAATAGTATCCAAAATGATGATCACAAACTCGCTGGTATGGAAGAAGATCTCTCAAAATCTTTGGTGGTTTTATTGGGCAATAAAGTGTAGGCAAATCTTAGCATTTAAAAAATGCTAGTATTTACTAAAACTAAAAATAAATAGGACTTTCAGTGATCACTTTATAAAAAAGTGTGCTCAACTCACCCTTTCTGTGCCGCGACCTCCTTACTAAAATGTTTTTTCCCATTTGCTGCTATTTTGAGTGGGCATTTCTCGTGACTTTTTCTGCCTTTTATGGCTGATGCTATTTATTGATGTGATCCAAAAACATCTTTGTAAGTGCTGCTTCTTGGGTGTGTAGTAATTTACTTTTTTGATCTTTGCTTTGCTTTTTAACCCTTTGTTTGCCTGCCAATACTGTCCAGTTGCTGCCTGTGTGTTATCCAACCTTGCCTAGACCTTGACTACTAATTTGCCTGATGCAAGAGTCTGTTTGTTGACATATCTGTGGCTAGTCTGACTACGAGATCTATTTATGAATTTGCATCCTGGGCCTTATCTAGTGTGCAGAGTTTTTGAGCTTTCCTATGTGGGTCTTAACCTGGACTGAACATTGCATCAGCCTGAAAAACACACAGAGATAGAGTCTTAATCGTGCAAAACTCATATGGTGTAACAAATTAGATCATGTTTTGCCAAAGAATGTCAAAGTCTAAAGGGGATTAAGGAAGTTAGAATGCTCTGATATAGCTAAATCTTTTTTAACTTATGATGATTTTGTAAGTTATATGGATCTAAGATAACAACTTAGTTTGACTTTTATGATGATTTTGTAAGTAAGTGGAATTTAATATAGCAAATTAAGGTATTAAAGCCCTTATTTAAAAGACTTCAATCTACAAAAAATGATTACCAGCTCATGTATCTTAAGTGTTTATGTGCATGGATTAAATCGAGAATGTTCTGGGTTTGAGTGCACTTAACCCTTTGTAACCCAGTTTATTAAGGCTTTAAAGCCAAGAGTTTTGTTCCCCCCAAGAAAACATTTCTTAATGTTAGTTGTTCTGAGACCCTTATTGTAAGCATAGTAACTTGTAATGGCAGTGCTATGGAGAGTGCGATACCACTCATTTTTTTGCGTTATTTACTCTCCCGGTTTAGCGCACAACTTGTAATGTTGGTGTATGTTTGCAAATATCGGAAAAAAATTCCCTTTGGAATGGGAGGTCTAAAAGTTGTATGTGTATCATATGTGAGTGAAATAATGCCCCCCTCCTTAGCTATTTTATTAGTCATATACTCTGTATTGAGTTCTTCTTCCAGTGCAATTAAAGTGAATGTTAATTTTGATGCTAAAGTGCCTGTTTTTTAAAAATTTGATTAAAAACAGGGGCACTTTAATTCATCAAAATTTACATTTCACTCCTGTTGTGAAAAAAACTTACCTTTTAATCTTGATAGCAGCTCCAGCTTCCTCCGGTCATTGCAAGCCATTTCTGATGTCAGAAATGATGGATAGGTCATCCTCCAATCACGGCTTCCCCCCCCCCCCCCCCGGGGGAATCAGTGTCTGATTCAACGCCGTGATTGGAGGAAGCCGGATTCCTCATTTTAGACCCAGGAAGAGGCTTTGCCACGGGTGTAGGAAGCTGGAGCTGCTGTGAAGATTAAAAGGTAAGTTTTTTTCTCAACAGGAGTGAAATGTAAATTTTGATGAATTAAAGTGCCCCTGTTTTTAATCAAATTCTTAAAAACCGGGCACTTTAGCATCAAAATTTACATTCACTTTAAGACCTCCAAATCTTTATCGGTTAAGGTCTTTGTGTTGATATCTTCAAGTTTTTTATTCTGTCTTTTTTTACCTTTTTAAAGTGTCTTTTTAGTGTAAGATTCCTTATGTACTTGAGCAAGTCTACAAAGAGGTTGAAAGAATTAGAGCCTCTTGTGGGGGCAAAAGAAAGACATTTTCTAAGTAGTTGCAATTTATTCTTCTGTTAGATTACTAGTGGATAAGTTGAAGATTTTTATTTGTCCAATATTGTTTGTATTTATTGTCTTACTGATTTTTTTCTTTTGTATTCTTTTACTGCCTCTCTTACTTCTTCTTTTTTCTTTCCCCCTCCTTCCTTTACTGCCTCTCTTACTTCTTCTTTTTTCTTCCCCCCTCCTCTATTGGGGTGCTAGTACTAGGGGTGACTATTCCTTCCTTGTGTTTTTTTTGTAATTTGGATAAACTTTTGGATTTGGGTCGTGGAAAGTCATTTTCGTTGGATTTTTCATTCTTGGATCTCCCTCTAAAAAACCTTGATTATTAGATGTTTGTCTGTTTTTAGGTCTTAGGTCTGTCAGCTGATTCTGTCCTCTGGTATAATTATTATGCCCTAATTGTTATGCGCTTTTGATCTCTTTGTTGTTGTCTTTGTTACTAAAGGTATTGAAATGTTTTCTGAACTATCTTGGATTTCTAATAGTGTATGTATTACACTCTTTATGGTTCACTTGTTGTTGAGTTTTCTTTGTAGTGTATCTCTTGTAGTAAGAGTTAGTAGAGTACTCTGGAGAATTAATGTCTGCTAAATCATATTCTAAATTATTTATATTTGGTGCATCTGGTATCTGGTACCTCCTCCAAAATATCAACCGCCACTTTATCTGGGGAGCTTTGGAAGTTGTTTTGCTCTTCTTGAATGTATCTACTTTTTTCTTTTTGTATTTAATAAAGATTTTAATTTGTGTAAAAGAACATTCTTCAAGAACCGTGTCCCATTCTTATAATAATTCAGTTTCTGAATCCTCAAAATTATTTTTGTTTTTCCAATTTCAAGCCTTTAGGCACAATCTGGTATTTTATATATCTTTCCAATCTGTTGCTATCATGCCAGTTTAGTAATTGTTTTTTGGCTCAACCTCTCTTTCTCGCATATTTTTTTAGGATTAGGGATATTTAAATTATTTTCTAGGGTGAATTGGTCTTTGCTTATAGATAAGTTTCTAGCCTTAGTGGAGGGGTCAAAGTATTCCCATACTCAAATTCTAGCATATTAAGCAATATATATATATATATATATATATATATATATATATATATATATATATATATATATATATATATATATATATATATATATATATATATATATATATAGTTGTGCTCATAAGTTTACATACCCTGGCAGAATTTACGATTTCTTGGCCATTTTTCAGAGAATATGAATGATAACACAAAAACTTTTCTTTCACTCATGGTTAGTGTTTGGCTGAAGCCATTTATTATCAAGCAACTGTGTTTACTCTTTTTAAATCATAATGACAACAGAAACTACCCAAATAACCCTGATCAAAAGTTTACATACCCTGGTGATTTTGGCCTAATAACATGCACATAAGTTGACACAAAAGGGTTTGGATGGCTATTAAAGGTAACCATCCTCACCTGTGATCTGTTTGCTTGTAATAAGTGTGTGTGTATAAAAGGTCAATGAGTTTCTGGACTCCTGACAGACCCTTGCATCTTTCATCCAGTGCTGCACTGACGTTTCTGGATTCTGAGTCATAAGGAAAGAAAAAGAATTGTCAAAGGATCTGTGGGAAAAAGGTAGTTGAACTGTATAAAACAGGAAAGGGATATAAAAAGATATCCAAGGAATTGAGAATGCAAATCAGCAGTGTTCAAACTCTAATCAAGAAGTGGAAAATGAGGTGTTCTGTTTGATAACATACTGCATTCATCTTGCCATCAATTCTGACCAAATTTCCTGTGCCTTTGTAGCTCACACATCCCCAAAACATCAGCGATCCACCTCCGTGTTTCACAGTAGGAATGGTGTACCGTTCATCATAGGCCTTGTTGACTCCTCTCCAAATGTAGCGTTTATGGTTGTGGCCAAAAAGTTCAATTTTGGTCTCATCACTCCAAATGAATTTGTGCCAGAAGGTTTGAGGCTTGTCTCTGTGCTGTTTGGTGTATTGTAAGTGGGATACTTTGTGGCATTTGCGTAGTAATGGCTTTCTTCTGGCGACTCGACCATGCAGCCCATCTTTCTTCAAGTGCCTCCTTATTGTGCATCTTGAAACAACCACACCAGATGTCCTGTATGTCACCTGAAGTTATTTGTGGGTTTGTCTTTACATCCCGAACAATTTTCCTGTCAGTTGTGGCTGAAATTTTAGTTGGTCTACCTGACCGTGGTTTGGTTTCAATAGAACCCCTCATTTTCCACTTCTTTATTAGAGTTTGAACACTGCTGATTTGCATTCTCAATTCCTTGGATATCTTTTTATATCCCTTTCCTGTTTTAAACAGTTCAACTACCCTTTCCTGCAGATCCTTTGACAATTTTTTTGCTTTCCCCATGACTCAGAATCCAGAATCGTCAGTGCAGCACTGGATAAAAGATGCAAGGGTCTATCAGGAGTCCAGAAACTCATTGACCTTTTATACACCTTTTATACAAGAAAACAGATCACAGGTGAGGGTGGTTACCTTTAATAGCCATTCAAACCCCTTTGTGTCAACTTATGTGCATGTTATCAGGCCGAAATCAACAGGGTATGTAAACTTTTGATCAGGGTCATTTGGGTAGTTTCTGTTGTCATTATGATTTAAAAAAGAGTAAACACAGTTGATTGATAATAAATGGCTTCAGCCAAACACTAACCATTAGTGAAAGAAACGTTTTGTGTTATCATTCATATTCTCTGAAAAATGGCCAAGAAATCATAAATTCTGCCAGGGTATGTAAACTATATATATATATATATATATATATATATATATATATATATATATATATATATATATATATATATATATATATATATACACTGTTTATGACAATAATATAATTAAGAGCTGCAATGACACAAGAGAAAGGGAAATACGTGAAGAAAGTAGAATGCTTCCAGCCAAAAGCAAGCTGTGTCAATATTGCGTAAGTATTGGGTGTTGGATCAGCAATTTCATTTTGATCTATCAAATAACTGAAGGACACAGTAATATTTCAGTAGTGAAATGAGGTTTATTGGATTAACAGAAAATGTGCAATATGCATCAAAATGAAATTAGACAGGTGCAAAAAATTGGGCACCCTTGTCATTTTGTTGAATACCTGTAACTACCTAGCACTGATTAATTGGAACACACAATTGGTTTGGGGAGCCCACTAAGCCTTGAACTTCATAGACTGGTGCATCCAATCATGAGAAAAGGTAATAAAGGTGGCCAATTGCAAGTTGTTCTTCTCTTTGACTCTCCTCTGAAGAGTGGCAACATGGGGGTCTCAAAACAACTCTCAAATGACCTGAAAACAAAGATTGTTTAACATTATGGTTTAGGGGAAGGCTACAAAAAGCTATCGCAGAGATTTAAGCTGTCAGTGTCCACTGTGAGGAACATTGTGAGGAAATGGAAGACCACAGGCACAGTTCTTGTTAAGGCCAGAAAGTGGCAGGTCAAGTAAAATATCAGAGAGGCAAAGGCAAAGGATGGTGAGAACAGTCAAAAACAGCCCACAGACCACCTCCAAAGACCTACAACATCATCTTGCTGCAGATGGTGTCACTGTGCATCATTCAACAATTCAGCTCACTTTGCACAAGGAGAAGCTGTATGAGAGAGTAATGCGGAAGAAGCCTTTTCTGCACACACGCCACAAACAGTCGCTTGAGGTATGCAAACGCACATTTGGACAAGCCAGCTTCATTTTGGAAGAAGGTGCTTCCAAAATATATAGGGGTTGAAAAACCCAGACGTCCAGTGGTCCCGGGCGACCTTGACATTTTTTGGGATGACTTAGAAAAATGGTCTGCTATTTTCAACATGTATCTGTCATATAAACTTTCATTTTTATAAAGATTTCTAATATTAGGTTATTACTATTTTTTCTAATACTGTCCCACACAACTTTTGCCAAATAACAAATAAAGTAATTGTAGAGGCTTTTGCAGTATACTCACAGTAACACTGCACTTCTCAGGTCAATAATCTCAAATGATAGGGGGACATATAACAGAAAACAAGGTGTCTATAATACACGAAAAATTAATCCCTAATCTGGTCGGTATAAAATATTCCTTAATTGTTAAAAGTTTGTCTTTAGAAGAGGTGGTTCTGCACTTTAATGTCTTAGTTTTTTTATTAGCAGCCTTAGCTTCTATTATTATTATTATTATCGGTTATTTGTAGAGCGCCAACAGATTCCGCAGTGCTATAAACAAAGACGGAGTACAACAAAACATTTATAGGGATCAAATGGGTAAAGCGCCCTGCCAAAAGTCGCACTGCTGTAGTCAGATCTTAAGAAGGTGATCTACAAACAGCTGGACTCTTTGGCTTACATGCTATGGGGGTTCAGGGGAGATCATAGCAATGGAGGAGAGGAACTGGTTTAAAGAAAGGTTAGGGTAGGTTGTATGCATCGCTGAACAGTAGAGTCTTTAGGAAGCGCTTGAATCTTTCAAAACTAGGGGAGAGTCTTGTGGAGCGAGGCAGATTGTTCCACAAGATGGGAGCCAGTCTGGAGAAGTCCTGTAAACAGGAATGTGAGGAAGTAACAAGAGAGGAGGAGAGTAGGAGGTCATGAGCAGAACGAAGAGGACGGGAGGGAGAGTATCTGGAGACAAGGTTTGAGATATAGGGGGGAGCAGTGCAGTTGAGGGCTTTGTATGTCAGAGTGAGAATGTTGTGTTTAATCCTAGAGGCAAGAGGAAGCCAGTGAAGGGATTGGCAGAGAGGTGCAGCAGATGAAGAACGGCGTGTAAGAAAGATGAGCCGGACAGAGGCATTTATTATGTTTTGTAAAGGAGCTAGGTGGCAGCTAGGGAGACCAGAGAGTACAGAGTTGCAGTTAATGAGGCGGGAAAGGATGAGAGAGTGGATTAAAATCTTAGTTGTGTCTTGTGTAAGGAAATTTCTAATTTTAGAGATGTTTTTAAGGTGGAAGCTATCAATGATTACACAGTGTCACAGTGGCACAGGGTATCATATTTAATTATTCCTACTTTTCTTACTTATTCTCCTTGTCCTGCGGGAGCATAGGTTTTAAAAAAAAAAAATACTGTGTAAAAGTATGGCTGTTAGTGCCTATAAGAAGTAGGGGTACTACAGTTATAAATATGCCACGTATCCATATTAACTGCAAAACAATTGTATGTAAGAGAGTTTGTGTATGTAAATATATTGAGAGAATATAAGAGAGTGAGAAATAGGATGTGTGTGTAAGAAAGTGAGAATATATGTGAGAGAAACTGTGTGAGAGTGTTTATAAGTGTGAGGCTTATTTGTAAGAGTGGGTGAGAGTTAGTTTGTGTGAGTGTGTAAGAGAGAGCTTGTGTGTGAGAGTGTTTGTGTGTGTGAGAGTTAGTTTGTGTGAGTGTGTAAGAGAGAGCTTGTGTGTGAGAGTGTTTGTGTGTGTGAGAGTTAGTTTGTGTGAGAGTGTAAGAGAGAGCTTGTGTGTGAGAGTGTTTGTGTGTATCTGTGATTGTGTGTGCCCTCAATTCCCCCTGTATTTGTTTGTTTTGGTGTCTTTTATATTGTATTGTACTGTACTTTTATCTTTGTACCCATGGACAGCGCTGCGGAATCTGTTGGCGCTTTATAAATTAATAATAATAATAAAAATAATATATCTTAGTGTGTGTATATTCCTGGCTATATATTTATGTGTGCAATTATTCCTGCCCCAGCTTGCTGCCATGTAAACAAGAATATTCTCTTTTTAAGTATGAGTATACGTTAAAATATTCAATAGTATATAATTGTATACAGAGAGTGTTATATTCTTAATACAAATGTATATTAGAAGCGTATAACGGCATAATACAAGTTTACGTATGACATCGTGAAAATTTAGAGTTGAAAAAGTGGGACCACTAAGAAATTTCATGGGACCACTAGCTCTTGGGCAACTTTTTCAACCCCTGTGTATATATATAAAGAAAGTGGTGGAGCTAGCAAATGGGGAAAAGACACAGGTGAGAAAAGTTAACAGGCTCCACCGAAAAAGATCCCCAGACTCACTACAATGAGCAGCAAGAACAGCAAATGGGATTGATAAATTAAATATTTCAATAAAGAACTGTCAGGCAAAAAAGACAGGAGATATGTTGAAACATGGATTGATGGGCAAAACAGACAGAAGAGCTGGATTGCATTCCACTCTCTAGATAGGGATCTAAGGTCAGCAAATGCCTGACGTACCAGTTGCAAACAACAAACAAAACATACAGCCTTCAGCAAAGAAGATACGTTAGGTAGGTAACTGTCACTTTTGTATTGTTGTATCCAAACCTATGCTGGTGGCTAATGAGGCAGGTGATCACCTTTTCCACAGTGATCCCCGGTGTGCGAGGGTCATGTGACCCCCCCCCCCCCCACATGCAAAACAGGTAATCCCCCATTTTTAAATGAGGGAGCTTATCCCCCCTCTAATGTGAGCTAGGGATTTAATAGCCCCTGACTTCCATAAATAATCTCTGGTGTCCAGTGGTGTAGGATATCACCATGTCTAGCAGTGATCAACTGCATCCTCCTAGGGACATCTCCTCTTTAGAATGAGGGACGTTTTGTCCTTCTAGGTCAAAAAGGGGTGACAATATGGGCTCTGTTCAAGCCCTCTGCCCTTCAGCCAAAACTATCCGGAGCTTGGTTTTGCAGGTGACCACCATTGTTAAGGCACCTTAGAGCCTGATATTTCATTGTAATGTCACACTGCCATGTTTTGCATATAAACAGCTTTGGGTGGCACCAGACCAAGTAAAAATGTTGCTACTTATATATTTAATCAAAGAAGAAGTATAGGATCCAGCTTTATGCAAATAAAATCCATCTTTATTGGCAAAGTTAAAACGCCAAGAGTGGCTCAGCGAACAGCATACATAGATAGTAAGCAAAAACCAGTGTGTGAGCGTGACACCACGTCTTACATGTTTCGGCGCTCAGCCGTAATCATAGCCATAGGTGTCATGCAGGTGAATGCAAGTTTAAAAAACTGTGTTACAATTGTGATTGGTTAAAAACAATGAATACAAAACACGCCCACACCAGGTAAAGAGTAATTTGATTAACCCTTAGTATCCAAGCTACGCTACAGTAAGAGTACACACACTAAAGTATATATAAGATAAATCCTTAGAAATATGAACAACTTTCTAAAATAGAAAACTCATAATGATGATAAGAGAACATTGTGGGAAGAGTTACCCTAACTGACGCAAAATATTGCTGCACTAAATGTCATTATAGTTAGCAAGCACTAAAGCCTCATGTATATATTTTACATTTTACAGATTCTCAAATGGCATATTGAAACTTGAATGTAGAGTAATAATAATATTAATTAACTGTAATAAGAACCCTTACAGTATTATGTCTCCCAGGTATGTACCCCATTAAAGAATGTAGTTATGTATTCGCATGTGTGAATATACATACACAGGTACGTGCGAGATACGCATATATATTCGCACAGCTAGGAGGGCAAGCTGAAGTGTAACCTTCAATACATATGGAAGGATAGTTCAAAATAGATATTGAAAGAGCGAAACTCATCTAAAACACATCTAAAAGTACCGACAAAATGGGACAAAGGGATGGAATATAACCGAATATCAATACCCTTAAGTGAAGGGATATAAATTCCCGTATTAGAGAACACTTTTCGACTATTACAAAGGGTACATCTAGCACACCACTTGTGCAACATTTTGCCACAAAACATCACAGTAGCTTAAACTCATTTAAATGGGCAGCAATAGAACAAGCTAAGGTGCCGAAGAGAGGTGGCAATCTGGATAACATACTTGCCAAAAGGGAAGTATATTGGATATACACCCTCAAAACCAGATTACCATTGGGTTTAAACTCAAGATATGATTTGATTAATTTCTGGGAATAACTTCAAATATTAACACTAACATTCACATTCAAACTACTTCATATACATACTATTCACTTAAGGGTATTGATATTCGTTATATTCCATCCCTTTGTCCCATTTTGTCGGTACTTTTAGATGTGTTTTAGATGAGTTTCGCTCTTTCAATATCTATTTTGAACTATCCTTCCATATGTATTGAAGGTTACACTTCAGCTTGCCCTCCTAGCTGTGCGAATATATATGCGTATCTCGCACGTACCTGTGTATGTATATTCACACATGCGAATACATAACTACATTCTTTAATGGGGTACATACCTGGGAGACATAATACTGTAAGGGTTCTTATTACAGTTAATTAATATTATTATTACTCTACATTCAAGTTTCAATATGCCATTTGAGAATCTGTAAAATGTAAAATATATACATGAGGCTTTAGTGCTTGCTAACTATAATGACACTTAGTGCAGCAATATTTTGCGTCAGTTAGGGTAACTCTTCCCACAATGTTCTCTTATCATCATTATGAGTTTTCTATTTTAGAAAGTTGTTCATATTTCTAAGGATTTATCTTATATATACTTTAGTGTGTGTACTCTTACTGTAGCGTAGCTTGGATACTAAGGGTTAATCAAATTACTCTTTACCTGGTGTGGGCGTGTTTTGTATTCATTGTTTTTAACCAATCACAATTGTAACACAGTTTTTTAAACTTGCATTCACCTGCATGACACCTATGGCTATGATTACGGCTGAGCGCCGAAACATGTAAGACGTGGTGTCACGCTCACACACTGGTTTTTGCTTACTATCTATGTATGCTGTTCGCTGAGCCACTCTTGGCGTTTTAACTTTGCCAATAAAGATGGATTTTATTTGCATAAAGCTGGATCCTATACTTCTTCTTTGATTGCCTGTATCGCACCAGTTGGATCAGCTTATAGCCCTTACATACGGAGCACTTCTGTTGTAAAACCCGGGTGAAGCAAGAGCACCGCCCCCCTACCGGAGATCCTGCTACGTCACAAACAGACAACGCAGTGCACCTGTGTTCAGCCTGAAGCGCTGCTGGAGATTCTTACATTTTGCCGGTTGGTTTGGAGCAGACAGCCCACCGAATCGATTTCGGTTTGACCATGGAGGTCCCCCGGCATCCTTGATTTCCAGTCTGAGGTACTGCACGGCACATACAGATTCCGGGGGCGGTTAGGCTCCTTAAGGGTAAGTCCCGGACACAACAGCATTCACCTGTATGCACCTTGCACTTGCACTTACATATTGCATATTAGAAGAGGACTTCCCATATTTCTTTATATCATACTTATATATTTCACATAGAAATTAGATAATCTGGAGAACTGAGAAACCATATAAAAGCATTGGTTGGCAGCATTTTTGATTATTACTTGCATATAACAATGTTTAATACTCCTGCAAAATGGTTAAACACATAGTTAAAGTGATCTCCAGAGCAGCAATGCTCTACTGGGACTAACTGAATTACATCAGGTGAGCCAGTGACAAGAGACATGTGTGTTGTGTAGCCACTAATCAGCAGCTAGCTCCCAGTAATGTTGTGCTAAGCAAAGGTATACCTTTCAACAAAGGATGCCAAGAAAATCAAGGACATTTTATAACAGAAGTAAATTGTAATATCTCATAAAATTACATGCTCTGTCCAAAGCTAAACCATGAAAGTCTCAATTAAACTTTCATGTCTATTTAAAGGGACATGCCACCCACATTTTTTCTTTTATGATTTAGAAAGAGAATGCAATTTTAAACATCTTTCTAATTTACTTATATTATCTAATTTGTTTTATTCTCTTGATATTCTTTGATGAAAAGCATATCTAGATATGCTCACTAGCTGCTGATTGGTTGCTGCACACAGAAGAATCGTATGATTGGCTCACCATGATAATTGCTTTTTCTTCAACTAAGGATATTTAAAAAATGAAGCAAAATAAATAAAGTAAATTGTAATGTTGTTTAAATTCCTATTCTCTATCTGAATCATGAAAGAAAGATTTTGGGTTTAGTGGCCCTTTAAACTGGACAAACCTGTTTTAGATCATTACTTTTTTTGTAAAATTAATCTTAAATTTCTCCACTGGTTTAAAATACCATCCAATATTCTCATTATAAAATATACAATTTACTAATATGTATAATATGTTATATTAGACAAAAAGTTTAATAATCATCATGGACCTATTAATTGGAAGGAAATCAAAATGTAATGTTTAAAAAACTAATTAAACTTGCAAATTCAAAGTACAATTTAAACAACAGCATTATTAATTAAATATATGTTATTTGTTACTGATGTTTTTAAAGTAATCAGCTTACAATGTATTTATCAGAACCTAAGAAAATTACAGTAAGATACATTTGAAATGAGAATTCTAGAAATTCAAGTACATTTTAATTTCAAATTGTTTTAACCAGTTGAATCATTTTAAGATTTGAGCAGCAGATCTTTATGAAATCTTTTGCTTGTTTATTTTAGCCTGTTGGCTTAAGGCTTCTCTTACTTTTAGTGTGGAAATATTTTGACAGGATGATAATACACTCTGCAAAAATTGAATATCATAAACTAGATTGGATTTGGAACTGCCAGAAGGCTTAAAATGTTACTCTGTTTTCACGTATTGAGCAATTCCAATTTTTATGTATTTGCTTTTTTTGACACTACCTTTTAGAGTGACAAAGAGCTTATAATTGCTGATACCACACCCAGTGAGTGCAATTGTTTAACTACATCCAAGATTTCCAAATCACAAAATAAAAAGGAACATTGAAGCCATTTGCCCCATACTCAAATTCTAATTGTAGAACTTTATGAAAGCAAATTTGCATCATGTTCTTCATGTAAAAAATGGACTTATATTGCCATGTCCCCAGAGTAGACCATTATCACTAACTGAACATGTCAGCCATACTCCTGGCACTGTCGTAAGGAGCATGCACTTGCATATCTGCATAGAGTGCCGCTGATTTAAATGGAACCACTGGGGATTTGCAATGACAAAACTGGTTGGGAAAAAAGCATACTTTCATACCTGTGCTGTATTCTCACATTTATACACTTTCACATATTTTTTACGCAACATTCCGTGCCACATTACATCTCGCAATACTCAGTGCAACACATTTAATGCATTTTCATCTTTTTAAGGTGTCAACATCAGCATGTTGGGGCCTGTGTACTATGAGGTTTCACTGCAGTTTTTGTGTGATTTCTGAGACTTCCTTATTATTGGTCCTGAACTCCTGCTTTGACTTGTACTACCTCTTTTGTCTCATGGAAATCTGTTACTCGCATATGACCATGTCTTATCTTTTATCTGGTCTTAAAGGGATACTAAACCCAATTGTTTTTCTGTGATTCAGATAGAGTATGCAATTTTAAGCAACTTTCTAATATACTCCTATTATCAATTTTTCTTCATTATCTTGCTATCTTTATTTGAAAAAAAATGAAAGCGTAGGAGCTGGTCCAGTTTTAGTTCCACCCAGGATAGTGCTTGCTGATTGGTAGCTACATAATATGGGCCGTCTCGTAAGCTTTCATTTCTGATTTTTCAGATAAAGATACCATGATAATGTAGAAAATTTTATAATAGGAGTAAATGAGAAAGTTGCTTAAAATTGCATACTCTATCTGAATCAGGAAAGAAAAAAATTGGGTTTAGTGTCCCTTTAAGAATTTTGAATGCTTAGCTTTGGTGCCTGATCTGATTCTTCATTCATTATATTTTCCTTGGTTGACTTGTTTGTTTGATTTATTTGGCATAATATTAGTGACCTACTGCTCTCCTTTTTCATTTCAAGACACAGGTAGCAGTACATTCTGCTGCTGTCACATCTAGGTTTCTATTTAGTGTTTTGGGTAATTTCTAGTGTGATAGCCTCAGCCTGTATCATCTACCTCAGCCCGTGGATCCAGTGCTTGGGCTGAAAATACTTGTATCTACAAATAGCAACCTTGTGACACATACTCCTCTACTATGATAGAGATTGACATGTACCATTGGAGCAAAGGGTTTACATGTGGTCTATTCCTGGGTAAACTTTCCTTTAAAGGGACTTTTTTTAAAATAAGATAAGCTACCATGAAGAATTATTACGTAAATATTCTATAAACTATCAAGCCCATTTATTATTCCTCCAGAATATCTGTTTTTCAAATCATTTTAAAGTTGTGATACTTTTTTTTTATATAAATGCCCTCTTTTAGTTGCAAGAATAATGTTTTTATTGTCCCTTTAATTTTAACTTATTGTAATTAAGGCTTATATGAGTCACTTTAGTTTGACACTGGGTGATTATGAGCAAAAGTTATTCTACATTGTGCTGAGGAGTTGGGAGGTTATAGCCCCTCCCTAGTCCCTACCAGTGATTTGTCCAGCTTTGCCACACCCCCAGGCACCCACACCCCCACACCCCTTATCATCCTCCAGGACTATCCAACTCTGCCCTATGACTCTACCCACATACTTTCACTCTCCCATTCATAGGTTGCTGAAACTGTCACTACAGTTAAAGGGACATTAACCATATATACACATTAGATTCCATAATTAACAAATGCATCATAAAAAGACAATGCAATAACACTTACTTTAAATTACAAACAAACAAATGATTTGAAAGTTTCCTCTCAGTTCCCTGTCCCCTGTATTATATGAAGTAAACTGCTGTGTGGAATAAGTTTGTAAAACAGAGGTTGGTTACTATATTACTTTATTTCATAATTGCGGTATAACTCAAACAAAGAACACTTAAACAGTACAGGCAATGTATA
This sequence comes from Bombina bombina, assembly GCF_027579735.1. Taxonomy (NCBI): domain Eukaryota; kingdom Metazoa; phylum Chordata; class Amphibia; order Anura; family Bombinatoridae; genus Bombina; species Bombina bombina. The sequence continues at coordinate 1,059,694,429 of NC_069503.1, forward strand.
ATGAGACAGCTAGTTATGCATTAGCACATTATCAGAATACATAGAATATAGTGTGATATACAGGGAGTGCAGAATTATTAGGCAAATGAGTATTTTGACCACATCATCCTCTTTATGCATGTTGTCTTACTCCAAGCTGTATAGGCTCGAAAGCCTACTACCAATTAAGCATATTAGGTGATGTGCATCTCTGTAATGAGAAGGGGTGTGGTCTAATGACATCAACACCCTATATCAGGTGTGCATAATTATTAGGCAACTTCCTTTCCTTTGGCAAAATGGGTCAAAAGAAGGACTTGACAGGCTCAGAAAAGTCAAAAATAGTGAGATATCTTGCAGAGGGATGCAGCACTCTTAAAATTGCAAAGCTTCTGAAGCGTGATCATCGAACAATCAAGCGTTTCATTCAAAATAGTCAACAGGGTCGCAAGAAGCGTGTGGAAAAACCAAGGCGCAAAATAACTGCCCATGAACTGAGAAAAGTCAAGCGTGCAGCTGCCAAGATGCCACTTGCCACCAGTTTGGCCATATTTCAGAGCTGCAACATCACTGGAGTGCCCAAAAGCACAAGGTGTGCAATACTCAGAGACATGGCCAAGGTAAGAAAGGCTGAAAGACGACCACCACTGAACAAGACACACAAGCTGAAACGTCAAGACTGGGCCAAGAAATATCTCAAGACTGATTTTTCTAAGGTTTTATGGACTGATGAAATGAGAGTGAGTCTTGATGGGCCAGATGGATGGGCCCGTGGCTGGTTTGGTAAAGGGCAGAGAGCTCCAGTCCGACTCAGACGCCAGCAAGGTGGAGGTGGAGTACTGGTTTGGGCTGGTATCATCAAAGATGAGCTTGTGGGGCCTTTTCGGGTTGAGGATGGAGTCAAGCTCAACTCCCAGTCACACACCTTCTTCAAGCAGTGGTACAGGAAGAAGTCTGCATCCTTCAAGAAAAACATGATTTTCATGCAGGACAATGCTCCATCACACGCGTCCAAGTACTCCACAGCGTGGCTGGCAAGAAAGTGTATAAAAGAAGAAAATCTAATGACATGGCCTCCTTGTTCACCTGATCTGAACCCCATTGAGAACCTGTGGTCCATCATCAAATGTGAGATTTACAAGGAGGGAAAACAGTACACCTCTCTGAACAGTGTCTGGGAGGCTGTGGTTGCTGCTGCATGCAATGTTGATGGTGAACAGATCAAAACACTGACAGAATCCATGGATGGCAGGCTTTTGAGTGTCCTTGCAAAGAAAGGTGGCTATATTGGTCACTGATTTGTTTTTGTTTTGTTTTTGAATGTCAGAAATGTATATTTGTGAATGTTGAGATGTTATATTGGTTTCACTGGTAAAAATAAATAATTGAAATGGGTATATATTTGTTTTTTGTTAAGTTGCCTAATAATTATGCACAGTAATAGTCACCTGCACACACAGATATCCCCCTAAAATAGCTATAACTAAAAACAAACTAAAAACTACTTCCAAAACTATTCAGCTTTGATATTAATGAGTTTTTTGGGTTCATTGAGAACATGGTGGTTGTTCAATAATAAAATTAATCCTCAAAAATACAACTTGCCTAATAATTCTGCACTCCTTGTATGTATAGCGCCTAAAAATATCTCCATTTTTTTATGCTTGCTGATAGAGTTTTTAGTATTTTGCTTATCTTCCAGAAAGATTTAGGTTAAAGGGACAGTCTTTAAAGGGACAGTCAGTTTTGCATAACCAACACGGTTATATTAATATACTTTTTACCTCTGTGATTACCTTGTATCTAAGCATCTGCAGACTGCCCCCTTATTTCAGTTCTTTTGACAGACGCGTTTTAGCCAATCAGTGCTGACTCCTAGGTAACTTTACGGGCTTGAGCACAATGTTATCTATATGGCACACATCAACTAACGCCCTATAAAAAATGTCAAAATGCCCTGAGATAAGAGGCAGCCTTCAAGGGCTTGGAAATTATCATATGAGCCTACCTAGGTTTAGCTTTCAACTAAGAATACCAAGAGAAAAAAGCAAAATTGAAGATAAAAGTAAAATGGAAAGTAGTTTAAAATGACATGCCCTATCTGAATCATGAAAGTTTATTTTTGATTAGACTGTCCCTTTAACCTTTCTATGCAAATATATATACACAACATACAAAAATGATCTCTTTTATATGTATAATATATACTCCCAGAGTCTAATTTCCCTCTAAGCTTTCACTTCAGTATATGATGATGTAATCTGCCACACGTATTGTGGTTTAAGTCAAGTAGAGAGCTGTTCCTGGTTCATTCTAATTATCCTGCAGTCATATTTCTTTTTATCACCTCTGTATATGTTGTGCACCTCAGTGCATTTATGCTTTGTTAACAGATTTGTAAGCGGGTGTGGTAAATTAATTTGGAAATCTATTTAAACTGTTGTCTTAATTATTATAATAAATCTTTTTTTCCTTTTGTGGTTAGCTCATGAATGCTTCAGGGAGCTTCTCCGGCTGTAATATTGTCTTGCAATACTTGCTTCATTACACTAAACAACTCAACACCCAGTTACAGCATTCGGTACAGAAAGCTGCTAATTTATCAGCATTATTAGGGACACATAATGCAGTATGTACTGATCTTTCTGCTCATATGTCAAAAAACAGATTCAAAAGATGAACTTAAAGGGACATAAAACCCCAATTTTTCTTTTGTGATTCAGATAGAATATACAATTTTAAACAACTTTCCAATTTACTTCTGTTATCTAATTTGCTTCATTTTCTTAATATCCTTTGTTGAAAAACATAACTAAAAAGGCTCAGTAGCTGCTGATTGGTGGCTGCACATAGATGACTCGTGTGATTGGCTCACCCATGTGCATTGGTATTTCTTAAATAAAGGATATCTGAAGAATGAAGCAAATTAAATAATATAAGCAAATTGGAATATTGTTTAAAATTTCTTTCTGTATCTGAATCATTAGAGAAAAAAATGGGGTTTCATCTTTGTAATCTATTTTCGTTATTTATTTTGACTCATTTTCAAGTAATTAAGCTCTGAAAAGTGTGTTTTTTCTAATCCTGAGAACTGAAAAAGCACACTGCAGACATATCAAGACTAACTCTGCTACATATCCTTCCCTACTTGGATTTAACAGATTACAACTGCAAAACAATGTAGTTTATACTCACCTTATGACTGGGGCTAGCCTTGAGATCTTCAGAAATGTACAAAGTCACTTGTTGTGTGTGAGCACCAGTTTGCAACCCAGTAACGGGGTAACCTAATGTATTCCTGTCCGGTCAGGTAAAAGTAAAGCACAGGCAGGGGTTTACCCCGTTCACTCACCCCAGCTTCTTGGGAATATCCGGGTTCCTCGACTCACGCCTGAAATCTGGTATGGGCCCGTCCACAGGGAGTGCCTTCTATCGGTGACTGTTTGCTTTAAGCACCGGGTGTCCCCTCAATGTCCTCCACTTGTCTCCGTTTAGGTATCCACTCCCCTCCTGGGTCCTCTCCACATGCGGCTGTTCGGCGTCTGACGTCACCCGGAACTCCACCTCCAGCTGTCACTCCGTTGAATGCTGGGATTCACTACGGCTGTTGCACCAGTGTAGGTGAGAGGTAACTCAGGCTGAACCAGCAAAAGACTTGGCCGTGCACGCTCAGTCTCCAAATGAGCAATTGTAGAAATGATTTAAGCAGCACCAGCTTCCTTTTACATTTAAAACTGCTTTATTGACAGTTCAGGTAACTTCAAATGGTAAGCAGGATACAAATAGTGACAAATGGTGCCTAGGCAAACACACATAGAGAACAAACTGCTGACATGTTTCGGCCCTTCTGGCCGTAATCTTAGCTGTAGTTCATCTCCCCAATTAACCTTTTATACATATGTGCTCAATTGTGATTGGTTAAAACATAAATTCAGTGAGCTTGCCCATTAAATGCACTTTAACAACTGAACTTTTTTAAAAACATATGTCAACATAAACATTGCTGTTTACTGATGAATTTTAGATGAATTTTCAAATTTCCTCATACAATAACATGAATCTATTTCAATCCCCTTCTGATGCTGTCATGTATATTGACATAGAAAATATCCTAACGCATAATTTTAATCTTGATTAGGCAAAATGAAAAAATTGCCGAATCTGTCAGTTTCAAGAACTCGCTGGATATTAGGAGTGTGAGGTTGAAATAGAAGTAGAAAATCAAATGAAATAAAAATAAAAATAATAATAATAACATTCTTATTAGAAGAGAGAACTAGAGAGAACTATTCCCAAAAATTTATCAAATCAAATTCTGAATTTAATCCTGTGGGAACCCTGGTTTTTAGTCTGTGTATCCAGAACACCTCTCTCTTGGCTAGCAGGCCTTCTCGGTCCCCTCCTCTCTTTTTACACTTCACTTGCTCAATAATAGTCCATCTAAGTGAGCTTACACTTTTGTCAGTGGCGTCACTAGGGGGGGGGGGCGGGGGGGGGGCGGGCCGCACCCGGGTGACACCCTCCAGGGGGTGACACCAAAAAAAAAAAAAAAAAAAAATTTTTTTTTTTTTTTTTTTTAAATTTTATTGAAATTCAAAGAAATACAATGTTGAGATGCATAGATTATTTTATTAGAGGCTGGCATTTGTGAACATTAGTGGGACTGGGGAAGTTGTAGACACACAATTTTTTTGCCCCTTGAGCCAGTGCTGCAATTTCAACAAATAGTTTTCCCGGCTGCTTTTGCTTGTTTGTACTTTGCTCCTCCCCTGCCCAATTTCACTATGAATGTTGTGGGTGTGCCGTGGGGCTTGCAAAGTTGCGCTGCTAGCCTAAACCTGCCTGCCTATCTGTGCTCACTGCTCAGTGACATGCGGCCCAGGGCTGTGCACTGACAGACTTGGAACAGAGTCAGAGAGCAGAATTTTCATAGTTTGCGTGCCTAAACCTTTTCTTCAGTGATTTATTTTAGAGTGCTCTGTTTATCTTTCATTTGATGTTCTGCTGAGCCAGGGAGCAGCTCTAGGCATGAGCTTCCTAATTAATGCAGTGCAGTTTACATATTTTGTATGTGTGTGTCTGAGTTTTTGTGTGTCTCAGTGTTTTTGTGTGTGTGTTTTTGTGTGTGTGTCTGAGTGTGTTTCCGAGTGTTTGTGTGTGCATCTGAGTATGTTTTTAAGTGTGTCTGAGTGTTTGTATGTGTGTTTGCCTGTGTTTTTGTGTGTGTCTGCTTTCTGGGGGGGGGGGGTGACACCATGACTTACCGCACCGGGTGACACCAACCCTAGTGACGCCACTGACTTTTGTTGTGTTTAACCTTGAAATGTTGTACTAGAGGGGTTGTGAGTTTGCCCACTTTTATATTGGTTATGTGTTCTCGAATCCTGTCTCGAGCTTCCCTGGTGGTGAGGCCTGTATACTGTATCCCACATAATTCACAAGTCAAAAGGTAGACCACATAGGTGGATCTACAGTTCAGACATGAGTATTGACTAAACTGTTCTCCTGTGACTGTGCTTGCAAAGCCCTCGCCTGATTGTAAACACCCACATGCTATACATGGACCATAATTACATCTATAGACTCCTCTAAATCTGAGCCATGATGAATTAGAAGCATGGGGGGCACTCAGCTGTGTGGGGGCAACCATGTTGCCAATTGTCAGGCCCTTTTTATATGCAAATCTGCATGCTGTACTCCAGCATCCCTCACAGCATAGGTTTGGAGGCTATCTCTTTTACTAGCAATAAAACCTAAAAACAGTTTAATTAGAAATATAAGAAAAATAAGAACAAGACAAACTCAACAGTTTTGAAAGATGGAGACATGACCATGATATGAGCCACTCCAGAGGAGCAATATAGTCTTTATAAATTCCACATGCTAGGCTGAGGTGTAGGTGAAAAAACGTAACTATGCCTTTAGAATGCTTGAGAAAGCCCACATCTAGCCCCTGAAGACCCCTTTCATTCTATTCAACATGACTATTTCACCATAACAAAACAAATATTAGAAATATCTGCATTAACCGTTTTGCAAGCAAATTGTCTTTGTAATTATTGTTTGTCAAGTGTTTTTTTTCATTTGCTGTGCGCTATATCATAAATTGGGCACCTCTAGCAACTATAGATGCTAATGGAAAAGATGCCCACTTCCTCATCACTGCTTCATCCATAACATATCTTTAAAATTGTTAAATTCCATTACAGAAATTATGGTTTGTAAATGTTTTTATCATTTCTATGTACAGAATTCCAATATTTACTAAAGTCAGAATATCTTAAAAGTTTAATAATTCAACAATAGTTTTTTTTAATACCAAATGACACAACAACAACAAAAAATACAATAACGTTTCACAAGGTGTGGTTAGTAGTTAGATGTTTACTTTAAGGATGCAAATAAATACACTTTCAAAAAATTTAAATTACCCATTGGGCTTCTTACTAGTAAAAACAATCAAATTGACAATTAAATGAAGATGGAAGAGGTGTGTGTATGTATTGGCGGGAAGTGCCTGTGGGTGTGCACAGTGTCAGATCTAGAAAACCCAATGATTACTATAATACCTTTATGGCTAATACATCAGCCACAAATTTCCAAGGCAGTCTTTGTTTTAAATTTACAGTTTTCTATGAGGGACACAAGAAGGAGCAATAGAAAAAAGGACATTTAAAATGGAAAGCAGGAATAATTAATAAGAAAATGATTACCCTCTTTCTAGTAGGACCCTACACCCTTAGAACTTAGCTTTGTTAGCACCTCCAAATTGAATGTCTAGAATCACCCATAGGGTCATGTAAATGAGGGAGAGCACACCTGGTGGGTGCTTAAACAAGTGGCAAGAGCACATTGTAGCTTAATATTTTCCTACTATGTAGTGTTTGCACAAAATTTGAAAGTAGAGAACAACTTAATGCAGAAGTCGTTTAGACTTCCATGGGGGTGAATATATACAGTATATATATATATATATATATATATATATATATATATATATATATACTGAGAATTTGCATATCTAATTTGCATATCCTACCCATAATTCTCTTGTGCATTGGAAACATTGTATATTAAGAATTTCTTGGGAAAAGCAAGCGGGGATACTTGCCTAGATGTACTAATTTCCTATGCAAATATTTGCATTGATTTAATTTTGAGACATGGAGGATTTTAATTTCAGTTTTTTTATCTCCCCCCATAATTTTAATGAATTTTGGTTTAACCATAAAAATAGCTTTTCCAACGCAGCAACCAGAAATCTATCTCCTACTGATGAGTTCCAAAAATAACGAAACAGGCTTGTCTAGTGAGTGATTTCTGGTTTGCTGTCATAATCCTGTTTAAAGGGATCGCTGTGTCAAAACAGTATTTTTGAAGCAAAAAAAATGAGAATTTGCATATCTAATTTGCATATTCTACCCACAATTCTCTTGGGCATTGGAAACATTGTATATTAAGAATTTCTGGGGAAATGCAAGCGGGGATACTTGCCTAGATGTACTAATTTCCTATGCAAATATTTACATTGATTTAATTTTGAGACATGGAGGATTTTAATTTCAGTTTTTTATCTCCCCCCATAATTTTAATGAATTTTGGTTTAACCATGAAAATAGATTTTCCAATGCAGCAACCAGAAATCTATCTCCTACTGATGAGTTCCAAAAAGAACTAAACAGGCTTGTCTAGTGAGTGATTTCTGGTTTGCTGTCATAATCCTGTTTAAAAGGATCGCTGTGTCAAAACAGTATATTTGAAGCAAAAAAACTGAGAATTTGCATATCTAATTTGCATATCCTACCCACAATTCTCTTGTTCATTGGAAACATTGTATATTAAGAATTTCTGGGGAAAAGCAAGCGGGATACTTGCCTAGATGTACTAATTTCCTATGCAAATATTTACATTGATTTAATTTTGAGACATGGAGGATTTTAATTTCAGTTTTTTATCTCCCCCCATAATTTTTTTTTATTTCAAAGTTTTTATTAAGACAATTATAAAGTAAAACAGAAATGTTAACATACGCAACGTTGCACAGTACACTATGGACTGCACTTACAAACATTTGAAGAGTTTGGAGAACATTTAGTACAGTTCAGGTTAATTAAAACATTACTGCCAAAATCTCTGTGTTTACATTCTCGTGCATGTCAATCCATTACGTATGTGTTGGTGTTAATAAAAAAAGATGCCTTATTTTTCTATAATGAGAGATAGATAGGATGTATTTTTAATGATATTTACACCATCAAGACTAAAGGGTCTAAGGGTGATATTTAGAAGAGAATATCTGAAATGCGTTGGGCCTAAAGAGGTAATTCTCAACCATGTCTGCAGTGCCAGCCCAAGGGTGGGGGGGAGGTAGAAGGGGGGACAGGATTGGAGTTAAGGTGGAGAAGGTGATTTAGGTGGGAGGGGGTAAGCGAGGATTATCTCAATCTGGGTGGATTGTTAGCCAAGGAGACCAGGTGTCACTGTAGGAGTCTGTTTTATCTAGAACTCTATGAGAGTATTGTTCCATTGTCCTAATGTATCTGATGATAGTCAGTACTTGTGCGAGGGATGGAGGTCTCTTTTTTTCCATTCTCTAGCAATCGCTAACTTCAATGCCATGAAGACATAGATTGTTAATGCCTCAGAAGCCTTATTTAGATTAGGGGTTTGTATATGTAGTAAGGCAATTTCTGGAAGAAAGGGAGGATTAATGTTTAGGGAGCGAAGAGTGCAGAAGAGTTCTCTCCACAGCGGCTATATTTTGGGACAGGACCACCATATGTGCAAGGGTGTGCCCGTCTGTCCGCACATCCTCCAGCACATGGGGGAGTGTGAACTGTAGATTTTATGTAATATGGATGGGACCAGGTGCCATCTGACTTGTAGATTATAGTATAACTCCCATAACGTGGCACAGTGTAAGAGTTTTCTAGTTATCTGGATTCTTTTGTGCCAAGTGGCAGTGTCCACCATGAAGCCTATCTCTCTCTCTCTCCCAGGCCAGAATCTGAGGGATCTTTTGCTGCGCTTTAGTGCTAGACAGTAGGTTATAATGGAAGGATAATAGATGTTTAATGAGGTGGGCTTTAATCCAAGCTTGTTCCCAGGGTGAGGGGGGTCTGAGATGCTGCTTAGGGTAACCCCAAGAGCGTAGCAAAGAACTAAGCCGAAAGGCCTCAAATTGTAGTCTCGGGGGTATCAGGAATTTAGTGCAAAACTGATGGTGTGGAGTCCACGTGCTGGAGTCATAAAAATCTGTCACACATGTAATCTGCAAGTGCTGCCAGAGCTCTGGGTGTGCATCTGGTAGAGAGAATATGGCTGCGGGAAGGGTGAGGTTGGGTGAGGGGTGGGGTGCTATGAAAGGAGTGTGTCGGATCTGTTCCCAAAAGAGGAGGGCATCATGGAAAATAGGATGTATATCTCTCAGGGTTTGCCCGTGGTGGGAAGGAATCCAGAGTAAATCTGAGAGCATAAGATAGCGAGGCAGCAGAGAAGTTTCTATATGATGCCAGCCTGGGACTTGGGATTTGTCGTTCCACGCGAGTAAGTGTGTAAGTCTGGCTGCACTATAGTATGTAATAATGTTGGGAAGTGCGTGTCCTCCCTGGTCAGTTGATCTTTCTAGGGTATGTCTAGCAGTTCTCGGTCTCCTGTCTTTCCAAGTATATGTTGAAAGAAGACTTCGTAGTTTGTTTAGGATTGGTCTAGGGATATTGTAGGGGATGCATCTGAAAAGACAAGTAATTTTTGGCAAGAAAGACATCTTAATGTCCGCAATTCTGCCCAACCAAGAAATCTCTCTGAATTCCCAGGAATCCAGGAGTCTACGTAGGGCCGGGAGCCTTTCTGTATAATTTTTAGCAATGGTGGTTGTTATGTCTGGGACTAGGTGTACTCCCAGGACTTTTATGGAGGTAGTGTTCCATTGAAAGCGATAAGCGCTCTGCAGAATTCCGAGCTCCCGGGTAGAGATATTAAGAGGGAGGGCCTCTGTCTTTGTTACATTAAGTTTGTAAAAGCTGATTTCACCAAATACCTTAATAATGTTAAAGATTTCTTTAAGTGAGGTCGTTGGGGAGGTAAGGAAGAGGGTGATGTCATCTGCATAGAGAGATATTTTATGGTCAGAGCCTGCTAAGGAGATGCCCTTGAGCAGTGGGTTAGATCTGATGGCCTGAGCCAGGGGTTCGATTGCTAGGGCGAAAAGTAAGGGTGATAAGGGGCATCCCTGATGGGTACCATTGGTTATGGAGAAAGGCTCTGAGTGAAAACCCACTCCCTTAATTCTGGCCGTGGGGGAAGAATAGAGGGCCTGGATAGCTTTGATAAAGGGGGCAGGGAGGCCAAAGTGTTTCATCGTCTCCCATAGGTAGTCCCATCTAACCCTATCAAAGGCTTTTTCTGCATCCAGGGAGAGAGCCAAAAAGGGGTCTTCTCTCCTGGACGCTAGCCCAAAGACATCAAGAATGCGCCTAGTAGCATCAGGACCTTTGCGGCTGGGGATGAAACCAACTTGGTCAGAATGTATTATTTGTGTAATCCCCTTTGAGATTCTAATAGCAAGGAGTTTAGCATATAATTTAGCGTCAATGTTGAGAAGGGATATAGGCCTATAGCTACTACACTGCTCTGGCGATTTTCCCAGTTTCAGTATGGTAACTACTGTGGCTTCCAAAAATTCGGGGTTAAAAGACCCCTTCTGCATGATCTCTTGGAACATTCTGCAAAGAATAGGGGCTAGTATATCTTGATAGTTTTTGTAGAACCTAGCGGTATAACCATCTGGGCCTGGTGATTTTCCTAGTTTCAGGGATTTAATAACTTGTATGACCTCTGTTATAGTTATTTGGGCTGTTAGTGCTATCTTGGTTTCTGGGGTTAAGGTAGGGAGTTGTAGTGAGGATAAGAAGGTATCTATCACTGTCTTGGTGGGGGGGGGGGCACTGTCTAGGGCCGTCTCTAGATTGTAAAGTTTAAGGTAATAGTCTCGGAATGCGTGTCCTATGTCTCTGGGTGAATGGACTAATCCGCCTCCATCCTTCCTGACAGCAAGAACCCTTGATTGTGCCGTGCATTGCCTAAGTTTCTGAGCTAATAGGGAAGAAGGTTTGTTACTGAAATGGTAGTAGAGTTTCTTAAATTTTTCTAGCATGGTCTGTGTTCTAATAAGTTCTAAATCTTGTATCTTTTTATTTAGCGCGGAAAGCTGATCATTGAGTTCGGCAGAGTATGAACTATGTAGTTGCTCCCGTATAATTTTGGATTGGACTGTTAGCGTGGATAAGGTGGCATCTCTCTCCCTACGCTTTGTGTTGTCGAAGTGTATGAGATGGCCTCTAAGGAAAGCCTTAAGTGTAGCCCATAGGTTTTCAGTGGAAGGGAGCTGGTCGTCATTGAGATCTAGAAAGTTGCGGATTAGCTCGTGTAATTTTAGATTTATTGAAGTGTCTGTTAAAATCCAGTCTTTGAGTTGCCAAGAGGGGTGTGATATGGGTGCGGTGTGGGCGTTGAATGATAGATATAAGGCATCATGATCTGACCAAGTTATTTGGATGATCTTGGTATGTAAGATTTTATCTAGAGTTGTGGGCGTTGAATGATAGATATAAGGCATCATGATCTGACCAAGTTATTGGGATGATCTTGGTATGTAAGATTTTATCTAGAGACCTAGGTGGAACAAATAAGTAGTCTATTCTGGTGTGTGACTTGTGTACAGGGGAATAGAAGGTGTAGTCCCTCTCTTGTGGGTGATATGATCACCATGCATCATACAAGTTTTGTCTGCTCATGAGTGTCTGAAAAGTTTTTGAGAGTGAATTTATGGATCTATCTCGTGTGGAAACTTTGGGACCGTTTCTATCTAGGACATGATTCCAAACCAGGTTGAAATCTCCTGCAATTATGAGCTCGCCTTGTATCACCTCAGATATACGTCGGAGGACTTTTCTGAGGAAGTGGACTTGCCTGGTATTAGGAGCATAGAGATTTACGAGGGTGACTGTGTGAGTGTTAATTTTACATATTAATATGAGGTAGCGTGCTTGGGGGTCTACATCGAGATATATGGATTCGTACTCTACATCTTTACTAATAAAGATAGCTACCCCTCTGGATTTTGAGTCAAAGGAGGCCTCAATTACTATGGGAAATCTTCTAGATACACAGGATAGAGATGCAGCTCATGTCCAATGAGTCTCCTGTATACAGGCGATGTCTATTTTATGTTTTTGTAAGTGATTCGAGAGTAGGCTGCGTTTAGTTGGGGAGTTAAGTCCCTGTGCATTAAGAGATAGGAACCGGAGATTTTCCATTCTTAAATTTGGGTTACGGGAGGGGATAGATGCAAGAGGGGTAGGCTGAACAGACACAGAGGCTGGGAAGGGGGTAGGACAGGGAGCCAGTGGTTCCCACCCTTGGGCTTGGCGGCAAGAGGCTGCACAAGTAAATTTCTAAAGATGGTCCAATTAGAAATATTAGTCTAGTGGTGTATTTGTTATTTATGAAAAGGTAAGTAGGTAAAGAACTACAGCGGACAAGAGCCACTTAGGTTTGAAAGTAATGAGGAGGTGGGAAAAGAAATAAAAGAATTAAGGCAGAGGGCCTTAATAGAGAGGTAAAAGAGAAAAGGGGGAATGGGGGGGGAGAGAAGAAAAAGAGAGAGAAAGAGAGAGAGGGGCGGAGCCAAAAAAGGAGGAGAGACTAAATTTTAATGTCAATAGTTTAGCAAAGTGAGGAGTTTAGGTGGAGATGCAAGTAGAGATGTCCGATCGAGTACTATTAAAGTTGAGTGAGGGTGGACGCAGTTGGTGGGGTTAGAGTCACCCCTTTAGGTAGAGTCATAGTTTGTAAGTAGTGGAAGTGAAGAGTACGTGAAGAGTGAGTTGTATGTAATAGGGCAAAGAATAAACACATAGTAAAGTGAGCAATTCAATGAAACTAATAACATTATAGCAGGTATTTTTAGTATAAACATAAATTAACATGACATCAATTACTTGGTTGCCCCAGTCATGCCATTTACATAGCCTCCTGTTTCTCAGAAGTCTTACATGCAGTGGGTGCAACCAAAAGAACAACCTAAGGAAGAAAACATGGTTAATTTGTGCCTTAAACAAGCAAATAAGAGAGTCAATCACTTGTACCACCTAAGCAGGAGGGAGCACAGAGTAATCATAGACTAGTAGTGTTAGGCACTGGGCTCTCATGAGAGTAAGATATGTACCCGTGTGTAAGCCCAGTAGAAGCCTGAGTCCTGTGGTGCCTCCTATGGGGGAGGCATAGACAAGGAGGAGAAAATGGGGAACCTCAGAGAGAGGAGGACCAGGTGTCAGGGGATTCTGGAATCAGTTCAGTCTTTCAGCGTTGGAGGTCTGCCCCTGATGAATGGGCATGTTTCAAGGGAATACGTGGTACAAGTGTATTCAAAAAGTTTAAGCATTACCTAAGCATCTCGGGCTTGTCTGTCTGGTGGAGGCGATGCTCTCAGTTGATGAGGTCTCCAGTCGGGCACAGATGGATTCAGGATATCAACTGCTACTGTGGCCTTTCTCTGTGACTCCTGAGTAGAGGATAAACCTAGAGAGCAAAGGAGTTTCATTCCTTGTTCTGGAGAAGTGATCACATATGAGCGTTCTTGATGTTGAAGAAATAATTTTACCGGGAACCCCCACCTGTACTTAATGTTATTATGTCGAAGAATTTGAGTGAATTGTTGAAATGTTCTTCTTCTTGCCAAAGTGTGCTGCGACAGGTCTGGGAAGATCTGTACTTTGTGGTATGGTTCCTGTAGGGATTTATTGGAGAAAGATGCTCTGAGTATTTTCTCTCTGGTGGAATAGTAGTGGAGTCTTACAATGACGTCTCTAGGAGTATCAGCGTTTGAATTACATGGTCGTAAAGCTCTATGGGCTCTGTCGAGCAGGAGATCTTGTGCCTGAGGTGATCCCAGTAGCTCTTTAAACAGCCCGTTCAAAAAGTCCGGTAGGTTGGCTGTGGTTGTGGATTCTGGGATACCGCGGAATCTTAAATTATTCCGGCGGGATCTATCTTCTTGGTCTGTCAGCTTCCCCTCAAGGTCTGTGATTAGCTCCACCAGGGTCTGGGAATAGAGGTTTGCGTGATCTACTGCTAAGTCCTCATGCTTCTTCTCAAGCGTTTCTGTACGCTCTCCTAAAGATGAGAGGTCTCGCCTCAATTCGCCCACTGACTGCCTTAGTTCCTGGCGTAGGGAAGTGTAGTGGGTATCCATCTTGTCTGATAAGGACTTAATTGTATCTAAGAATGTGGCTTGCGTTAATGCTGGTTGATCTCTTCTAGTGACATCTGTTTTGTGACTTTTACTACTTATTGTAGAGGCATCTCTAGATTCTTCTTCTGAGAGATCTTGGTCTGAGACATTTCTGCTATGGAAATGGTCTGTGAGAGTTCTCTTGGGGTTTTCCTGACGTTTCTGTTTCTTCCCCATAGCTTGCGACATGCTAGTGAAATTAAATAGAGACACCTGGTTATACACTCACACTATGTTGCACTGTACGTAAGGGGTTTGAAAAGTGCAGAGTATGGTTTCCACTTCAATGATGAGGTCTAGAGGGGGTTCCACCCACACCTTCACTGCAGCATTTAGCCCTGCATCTTTTTTCGGTCCTGTACAGGAAAAATCTGTGAATGCAAACTAGGGAGGTTGTTGGTGAAGGTCCTTCAGGGGAAAGGTTTAGAAGGCACCAGTTGTAAGGTGGACATGTCTCTGCAGCCGAATAATGAATCTAGTCTGATTCCATACTGAGAAAATTCAGAGCAGTATTGAGGCTGAAGTCATATGTGAGCTTTTTACTGGTGGAGGCTTGTAAGCAAAAGTCTGCAATCTATTAAAATAGCATACGGTAAATACCAATCCAATCTCAATTAGGGTAATAGACGCCACAGGTCACAGAACATGTGTAGAAAATACAGTAAATACTAATCCAAAAAAAAAGTTAAAAGTTATGAAAGGTCCAGTGTGGCAGTCTGAGACAGAAGCTTGCATATATAAGTAGCCTGGGTGTCAAAGTGGGCTAAACACCTCTAAAGCGGTAGTATTTGGGTGTTTATAGTTGTAGTATGTTGTTAATCTCTATCCTCCTTTCTCCTATACACTGGCTGAGGGAAAAGTACAGGAGGCCCACACTAATCTTCCTCTACCTGTTGTAAAAGTGGTGTGCAGGGTTGCAGCAGAGTCTGATAATAAAACACTGCAGTTCCAGGCTTAGGATTATGCTCAGAAAGACAATAGTGATTGAGATCTACACCAATCAAGTTAAAACTGTAGCTGGTAACAGGGAGTGCTGCATTAACGTAATCCAGGGCCCTAGATGGGCTGTCAGAAGTGTGGAAAACTTTATAGTTTCTGTGTTTGCATGAAGTGGTTCACCTCTTTCACATACTAAGCCTTGATGTTAATTTCCCTCTCTATGAGCAGTCTATTTACTGGCCTCCGTGTTTATGGGTGCAGGTATTTAGAGGGGAAATATAGTTATTTTACTGCAGGCCCAAACTTCCTTGATGGTGACTGCTAGATAAATGTGGCTCTATGGTACTCATGGTCAGGAGCGCTCCAACTTTTTCTCTCCTCTCTGGGCCCAACTCGGGAACTCTGTGAGGGGCAATCCTATGAGAGGTGTTTATTCTGGCTGCTCAAGAAGTGGCCAGATAAGGAGCCGTGGCTCAGCAAGTATTACTGTGGCGATTCCACGTGGCTCACTAGCGGGTGTTAAGATGGTGCCGCCTCCGAGCGGCTGAAGATGCCGGGACTGCGCGCTGACTCTGTTATGCAGGGAGTGGGCGGACAGCACAGCTGTGTACTCCAGGTTACGATGTTGTCAGGTAAACTCACTCCACTGTATTTAGTATGCTGCTAGGTAGGTTAGCCTCCTCCGAGTGTCCGATACCAGGGCCCCCCTAGAAAGGGCTATGCGTATGGTATATAGTTGCCTGGTCTCTTCCCACACGGTCAGATGAAATATTTACGGGAGGATCGGACCAAAAAGCAAAGTAAAATAAACACCAGCTATATAAAAGAACAGAAAAAAAAAAAAGGGTAAGGTTGTATAATTTAAATGAATCTATTAGAAAGTGAAGCAGGAGCTCTATAGAAGTGCGACCAGCTTCTCCCGGTGTTGGCTCCGCCCCCCTCCCCCCATAATTTAAATGAATTTTGGCTTAACCAAGAAAATAGCTTTTCCAATGCAGCAACCAGAAATCTATCTCCTACTGATGAGTTTCAAAAAGAACGAAACAGGCTGTCTAGTGAGTGATTTCTGGTTTGCTGTCATAATCCTGTTTAAAAGGAACGCTGTGTCAAAACAGTATTTTTTAAGCAAAAAATTAGAATTTGCATATCTAATTTGCATATCTTATCCACAATTCTCTTGTACATTGGAAACATTGTATATTAAGAATTTCTGGGGAAAAGCAAGAGGGGATACTTGCCTAGATGTACTAATTTCCTATGCAAATATTTACATTGATTTTATATATATATATATATATATATATATATATATATATATATATATATATATATATATATATATATATATATATATATATATATATACAGGGCCAACCTTAACATTTGTGGGGGCCCTGGGCAAGAAACATATGTGGGGCCCCTCAGCCCAATGCCCTTATCTCCCTCCCCTGTATGCCCTGCCCCTTGTATGGCCTACCCTTATTATTATTATTATTATACTTTATTTATGAAGCGCCAACATATTCCGCAGAGTTGTCCATGGCTACAATTCATTTAAATAAAACAATGATATAAAACTGAGTTGAGGGCCCTATTCCTGTGGAACAATCTAGAAGGGTAGAAGGTTGAGAAACAGCAGGTGAGGACTGCAAGATTGAGAAAGATTTTAATGCAGAGTTAGATGAGAGAAATGTTAGGTAAGTGAAATTAATGTATTATTGAGTTGGGTGGTAGGCTTCTCTGAACAAAAAAAGTCTTCAGGGAGAATTTAAAGGAAGGAAGATTAGAGCAAAGCCTGACAGCACGATGGAGAGTGTTCCAGAGGATACAACAGAAGTCCTGCAGTCTAGCATGGGAGGAGGTGATAGTCGGAGATGCAAGGAGCAGGTCATTGTTGGATCTTAGTGGGCGGGCTGGAGTATACTTGTTTATTAGAAAGGATAGGTATTGGGGAGTGGCATTAGGGAGAGCTTTGTATGTAAGGGTGAGAATATTGAATTTAATTCTGCTGTGAATGGGGAGCTAATAAAGGGACTCGCAGATAGGTGCAGCAGATACAGAGCGACGAGAAAGGTGGATAAGCCTGTCAGAGGCATTTACAATGGATTACAGGGAAATAGGAAGGCCAGTAAGTAGGTTATTGCAGTAGTCAAGTCGGAAATAACAAGGCAGTGGGTTATTTGCTTTGTGGTCTTAGCGCTCAGAAAAGGGCGAATCTTGGAAATATTGCGTAGGTGATTGCGGCAGGATGAAGAGAGCAATTGAATGTGGGGGACGAAGGATAGATTTGAGTCAAGTGTAACTCTGAGGCAGCGGACTTGGGGGGATGGGGAAATGGTGATGCCGTTGATAGGGATAGAGAAGTCAGAAGTCAGCATAGAGCTTGATGGGGGGATTAGAAGGAGCTCAGTCTTGGACATATTAATTTTTAGGTGGTGAGAGGCCATCCAGGAAGAAATACCAGATAAGCAGTCACTGACATGAGAAAGGACAGAGGGAGAGAGAGCAGGGGTGGAGAGGTAGAACTGGGTGTCATCAGCATAGAGGGGATATTTGAAGCCATAACTGTTGATAAGTATACCCAGTGTAGAAGTATAAATGGAGAAGAGTAGAGGACCCAGAACAGATCCTATGCCAACATTCAGTGATACCTATATAAGGAATAACACAAAATATTAGACCTCCTGATGTCATAAAGACTTCTCATAAGCTAAATACAACATAATCATTGCACCATATCATAACCTCACTGCTGACATTGCAGGGGGGCCCCCAAAGAGCAGGGCTCTGGACGGGTGCCCCTCTTGCCCTGCCCAAAGGGCAGGCCTGTATATAAATATATATAAATATGTGTGTGTAATATATATATATATATATATATATATATATATATATATATATATATACAGTATATATATATATATATATATATATATATATACGGTATATATATATATACATATATATACACACAGTATATATATTATATATATATATATATATATATATATACATGAATATATATATATATATATATATATATATATATATATATATATATATATATATATATATATATATATATATATATATATATATATATATAGATAAATATATGTGTATTTGTGTGTGTAGAAAAAATATGGATTTTACCTATATTTAACATTATTTGGACTAGTATTGTTTTCGTTTCTGACTAGTAACTTTTCTGACTGATAAATCATAAACCAGTGTATACTTGTCCATACCAGTATTAAAACAACTTCACAGAGAAAAAAACATTCCTCTCAAGACATTGTTATGTTACTGTTGCAGGGGCATATTTTTACCTAACCTAACTAAGGCAGCAGGATTAAGGGGACAGAAAATGTTGATAAAAGTCAGAAGCTGCTATAACATTTAAGTGCAATAAATGCCTGTGGTGTAAATGTCCCTAAGAATGGTCCAAAAAAAAAAAAGAAAAGTAAACAATCCTAAAGAAATTGTAATCCCAATGTGAATAGTGATCTTCAGAAATGCCAATACGTATATGTGTACCTGAAAAGAAAAATACAGTAGTGCAATACAGAAAAGATATATTTTACTATGCACACCCAGAAAATAACGATTTCCCATGGAGACATAACGTTAATGAGTTTCGGCCTCAACTGGGCCTTTTTCAAGATACCAATCACAAAAAAACTTCAATAGCGCTCAAAAAAATTTTCTGCCAAAAAATGGGCTCCCAATTTCCTGAAATTTACTCATGTTCAATCATAGATAAAAAAAAACATAAATTCCACCCAATCACTGTGCATCAAAATGAATAATAACGATCATCATGTGACTTACACATCACTGGTTACTCCTATAGATACGTGGAAACGGAAATCTGAAAAAATATACACGCATGCACTACTGAACCTTTTTAGAAGTATTGCTAGTTAAGGTTTTGGATACCCTATGTATAAACTGTTGTTAAGTTGTGAGAGTATTTATGTATATAGTATTGATATGGAGCAAAAAATGTCCATACGTTGGGCAGGGCCTTGGTTCTTATGTGTTCATATAGTAGCGTTTTTTAAATTTGTAATCAGAGCCTGATTAAACAATGGAAACACTGAGAAACGCGTTGCTCGATACATTGTACAAATGATTTTAATAAATATATTTATTCATCATCGGCTACTGATTATCACCTTTAATTAAAGTGGTGTTTCCAGTTCTGCAAGAACCAGCATCCTAACAGATTAATTCACAAGCTTGGGCATACTGTAGGGATCCTGGATAGCTGTGACTGATCCTGTTATGGGAAACGAGTCTGCTGAGCGACTCAGAGATCCTGGCCTGCTTTTAGAGCACCTGTAGGTGTTTCATTAAATCTGAGTGATCTCAGTATTATATCTCCTATGGTGATGGTTATTTGTTACGCTATGAGGCGCCTTCATTGATTATTTTTTTTAAAAAACTTTTATTTATGACCAACAAAAGGGTACAATAATACATAGCATGTCATCCAAGTAGTACATAAGATAAGTTACAAGAAAGAGAGTTAAAATGAAGTAACATGCACTGTCAAATAAATGTTGATACAGTAGTTGCGATTAAAATGCTGATTTTAAAGGATCTTCCGCATGTTATAAATGATACCAGCCTTGATGTGTATGTACCGCAGTGTTGGGATTTTTTTCCTTAACAAACTAACTTAAAAATAAAAATAAAAAATAAAAACTAAACTAAACTGACTTAAAAATAAAAACTCAACTGAACTAAACTGACTTAAAAATAAAAAATAAAAACTCAACTAAACTAAAATGAGAATACATTATAAACATTATCCATACTGCCATACATTTTCTAGGTAGGACTACTTGCGTTAACTTGATCCCAGAAAAATGAAGACATGTAGAGAAATTTCTTAACCTGGCACAATATGTCAGTTTGTAAAATGAGATAACATATTAGTAACAAGGCCTTGGAGGGGTAAAAGTAGTAATATAGAGATATTGTGTGTATACATTTACTCCAGGCTGTAATGTAAGAAACATAGCCAGACCCATGGGAGTGTGACTATAGTAGGATTTTCCTATATAGATGTAGTATGTGAAACCAAGAGGTGCGTTGCAGGTATTTAAAATAAAAATAACTGTAAGGGAACAGTTTTACCACATTTGATGGAGGTGAAAAAATAAAAAAAATACTATTTTGTGCGTTAACACAACTGCCCCAAAGCCGAAGGTGTTTTAAGGTTGTGATATGCGTAACTTAGCCAGACCTATAAGAGTGTGACAGTAGTAGCATTTTCCTATATAGATGCAGTATGGGAAACTAAAAGGCGGGTTGCAAGCATTAAAAATAAAATGAACATTATATGAACAGTTAAACCCATAGACTGTACATTAGATGGAAGTTATATCTGTCACAGACTAAGTAAGGTTGCATATTTCTAGGAGATGACAATACACAAATGTGCTAATATTAGGATGATAGTAGATTAACTTGCAAGTTAAATCAGTAAAATCAAAAGGATTATCACAGTTGAAATTAACCTGTAAATGTACTAAGCAAATGAAGACAATCTATGGCAGTAAGTGGTTTAAAGCAAGGTGTGGTGCCAGGGCATAATATACGGTAAATATTCATAAAAGTTACTAATAATACAGGAGGTTGGGTGCTGGTAAAATAACATCTTAAAACAGAAGACAACTAAACCAAAAGCAAAATGGAACAGGTGCATTATGTCTCTACTCAGCTAAACATCCTTAAATGATAGCATTATAATGCAGCAGCCATGCAAGACTGGACTCCGGTCAACCTCTCTGGTACCGTTCCGCAGTGAACTAGAGGGGATTGCATTGGAAGTCCATTGTTGAGAAATAGGCTGGAGTATCTTTAAGTAGAATTTCACAGGGGAGATAATACTTCGCTCCAGTATCAATTAAAGACTCAGAGAGACCCGATAGCCTAAAGGATGAAGTAGAAGATGGATTAAAACCATAAATAAGCCTCCCTGATAGTTTCAGATATTAATTTGGTAAATGATATAGGGTAATATATGTATCCCAAGCAAGTAATTCTGCCTACAACAATTGTAACATTAAAAGAAAGAGCAGCTATGTGTCGCTAATTCTATTATATTACCTGCAGTGCCGGTTGTGATTATAAACTAGAAAACATATTAGCAGTATTATAAAACATCAAAATAAACCTCAATTAGGGCATTTGAATTTATAGTTTAAATACAGAGATTATACAGTATGCAGATTTGACTCATGAAATCAAACAGCGTTAAAACTTTACAGCAGTGTAGATGATTTTTTAACACAAGCATGCTGAGAAAAACAGGACTAATCATAAATTATTCCTTATATGGTAAGGAATTTTTCTTAAGGATATGTGAGGCGGTAAAGCGGCTATCCATTTATGTTGTAGGTAAAGGATTACACTTCAACCAATACCCTTTCTCATGATGCTTCAGTCAACTCCGGTAGACAAGTGAACCTCATTAAAGCCTGGAGTTCCGTTCGAGTAGTATAGGATAAAGAGCATTTTCCTTGTGCTGACGCATGATGGTTATTGACAGATGTTGTGAACCGAAGATATTCTTGGTTGATCTTATGGGGTTGAAAGTGTTGTAGGTGATTTACTCTTCCCTGCTTGAGTATGCTCTAGGGTGGGTAATACAGATAGCAGTTTGCCCCATGTTGGATCACAAGGTGAATCTATGGCAAGTTCTGGAACATGTAGACAGGAGGGAGTTGCCTTAGTCACCGGAGTTACTGTTACATCTCTCAACTGTGCGGGTGCTGGGTCCATGAGACTTCCATCCGTCTCCCGTGGGCGGGATGCAGCATCGCCTGTCATTGTCTGCAAAGTAGGGCTACATTGACCGGAGATGATTTCCTCCAGCTGAAGAGGTTGTTCTGTTAGCTTCAGCTCTGCTTGCAAGTCTGCGCAGGAGGATAACAGTTGGTCCAATCTAGGTAGGAATATGGCTTTTATTTCAGCCAGAACTTGAGTGTCTGTACACAGCTCTTTGGTGGTGTATATATCCATTGTATAGGCACAGTAAAAGACGCCAAAAGTTGACTGGAAACTATATACAATGTGGCGGTAGAAAACACACCAATTCGCCAAACGTCCTTTTCTCCTTTAACTTGCTTCTCGGCAGCCAAGGGGTGGTATGCCTTGATCCAAGAGGGTTCCCGGGCACAGATTTTGCCAAGAGATGTGAGAATGGCTAAGTTTATAGTCATTTTTCTGCAACCTGCATGGAGCTTCAAGAATCTGTGGCCATCTTTAAACGCCGCCCACCGTAAGTTCGATTAATTTTTTAAAATGAATTATAATCCAATGGAAAACACTACAATATATACATTTGCATATATTCATTACCATATCTTTAATATCCTCTTTTATTGGCAGCATAAACATCTATAAGTCACTTCTGGTATTGCTTGACCTACGTCATATCCGGTTGACGTTGAGGTTAAAAAGGGTCACTTACAATTTAGCTGAAAGAAAGAATCATGGGAAATGTAGTTATGCATGGGACTGGAGGATATTAAAATGTAAAACCATGGGAAATTGCAATTTGTAAATAGTGTATTAAGATATATAAAAAAATATAAACATCATCAAAACATATAATAATTGCTAATCTCCAAAATAATATTATATAAATTAGTAAAAATCCATTACAATCAAAATGCTTTATATTAAAAGCAATATATTACTCCCAAAATAAAACACAAGATAAATATAAAACCTCTGAAAATAAAATAATAGTATAAAATAAAATTGTGGTCTCAGAATGTGCAGTAAGTCCATTGCAATCAAAATATATTTTATTAACAGTAGTATATTACTCACAGAATAAAACATAAAATGTAAAGCCTCTAAAGTTACTTAAAAATAATTAAAACCCTCTTGTGGTCTCAGAAGGTGCATAAGTCAGTTTGGATACATACAATCTAAATTAAATATCCATTTAGCCTCACCTAAAAGTAATCTTTTCTCACAATCACCACTTCTCCAATTATGTCATACCTTCTGTAGTCCCATAAATTTAAAATATTTTGTGCTACCATTATCACATTCTTTGAAATGTTTATATAAGAGGACATCATCTTTCTTCCATTTGATTTGCAACAGATGTTCACATATTCTATCTCTAAACATACGTGAGGTTTGACCAATGTATAGCAGTCCACAACTGCATTATATAAGATATATCACCCCTTTGTCATTACATCTGATCAGATCGTATTTCAAAGCACTCATTATTCATTTTGGACTTAATGAATTTTGTTTTAAATCCAAAATTACAAGCCTTATATGAAATACATGGAAAGTAACCATTTATTTTCTTAGCCAAAATTATAGCAAACGTTCTTCAAAAATTGTATTCTTTATTTTTTTTTACAAAAGATTAATTTCTAATTGTATAGTGGGGGATTCTGTCCCCTACATGTGCCAATAGTTTCTGATTCTGAAAAATATTTGAGGTAAATGTGAGCCAAAATTGTTGGGCGTGGGGAGTTTGGGGGTAACATACCTCCCAGAATTTAGGGCAACACAAAAACTAAATACACCTCTGTCAGTTTACTTAGTCATCAAAGTAGTTGTGTTTGCAAGACGAAAGGGTGACAGTTCATAGAAGAGATTTCAGGATATACTGTATACGCGTTGTGTAAATACCTGCCTGCTCTTTTCAGCCCTGCTACATTTTCTGTCCAGCTCCCTCGTCCAAAAAATTATTTTGATAATCCATAGGTGATTGGTTGAGAGCAAGAAGACAGATGGTTTGGACCAATGTAGGAGTAGATAACAAGGGCTTGGCAGACCCACAGCATGTTTACTCACTAATCTATTCATCCAAGCTTGACACAGCGTCACATTATCAAGAAACTGATGATACCTCCGTGACTTTCATTCTTCACTATTCTGTAAAACAGTTTTTGTTATTCACTTGCCAAAGCTTCCTGTTATCTTTAATGTGTTCATATTGTAAATGACTTGGAAATCCCTGACATGAACCAGTGAGCAACAGGGTACATCTTTTGTTTTATTTCTTCTATTTGTGGGTATGCAAAGCATTTTTTACCATACAAGCTTACATTGTTTTTTTGTTTTTTTTACTATATTAAGTTATTATTATTATTATTATTATTATTAATAATAATAATAATATGCCATTTTATTTTTTCCTTTATTTTACAACGAATAACACATGTCTATTTACCCACTCTCCCCCGAAATGGCCCCTGATGCTCTTGTTTCAACAGCAGTTATGAAGCAGCGGTCTTAAGCCCGCTGCTCCTTAACTGGTCCGCCGCCTCAATTGCTTCATGTAACCATCAATGAGTTTCTTACACCTCTCTACTGGAATTTTGTACCACTATTCTTTTGCCAACTGCTCCAGGTCTCTAAGATTGGAAGGGTTCATTTTCGCAACTGCTGTTTTGCGATCTCACAGGTGCTCTATAGGATTGAGATCTGGACTCATTGCTGAAAAGTTCAGTACTCTCCAGTGCTTTGTCTTAAACCATTTCTGGTTGCTTTTTGATGTGTGCTTTGAGTCATTGTCCTGCTGTAAGAATTATGACCTCTGACAGAGACCAATCTTTCTGACACTGTGCCCTTCATTGCACCACATAATTCTTTGGTAGGCTTCAGATTTCATAATGCCATGCACACAGTCAAGAAATCCTGTGCCTGAAGCAGCAAAGCAACCCCAAAACATAAGTGAACCTCCACCATGTTTGACTGTAGGGACTGTATTATTTTCTTTAAAAGCCTCTTTTATTTTTCTGAAAACAGTAGAATTATGGGCTTTACCAAAAAGCTGTAATTTTGTTTTGTCTGTTCACAGCACATTCTCCCAAAAGAATTTTGGCTCCCTCAGGTAAGTTTTGGCAAACTCCAATCTGGCTTTCTTATGTTTCTGTGTCAGCAGTGGGGTCCTCCTGGTTTTCCTACCATAGCGCCCCTTTTCATTAAGATGGCGACATATAGTGCGAGCTGACACATTTTTACCCTGTGCCTGAAGGTCAGCTTGAATTTGTCAGGAAGTTGATCAATGTTCTTTATCCAACATTCAAACAATCCTTTGTTGCAATCTTTGAGCAATTTTTCTCTTTCGTCCATGTCCAGGGAGATTAGCTACAGTGCCATGGGCTGTGAACTTCTTGACAATGTTGCACACAATGGACACAGGATCTCTGGAGATAGACTTGTTTCCTTGAGATTGTCCATGATTTTCCAAAATTTTTGTTCTCAAATCCTCAGACAATTCTTTGTTGCTCTTTCTCTTCTCCATGCTCAGTGTGGCACACACAGACACACAACAGAAAGGTTGAGTCAATTTTTACCATTTTAACTGGTTGCCAGTGTGATTTCTATATTGTCAGAACCTGTTACTTGTTACAGGTGAGTTTAATTACAAATTACAGGAGCATCACAAACTTGGAATGCAATTATTTCTTACAATTTTGAGAAGGTGCCAATAATTTTGTCCAGTCCATTTTTTTGTGTCATATCAAACAAACAAAAGAAATAAACATGAGAATGCCTAAACATTTGTAATCGCAACAATTTTCTGGGCGAAGTGGTGCATTATCTGATAGAAATGCAGGCGTGCCAATATTTTTGGCATATACATATAGATATATATTAACAGTATAAACACTGTCCCCTTAGACCGCAATGTAAAGGTACTTTTCAGTGCTATTGAACTGCACATTAGTAAATGTAAAATACAATTATATATACGTTAGGTAAATTCATGAAGTCTTATAAGGATGTTAAGATATATATATATAATTAGCCTTTCACTTATGGTACGGACTAGGCTAATTGGTCTAAGATGTACATTAATACAGTGAACTGGAACTAAAATGTTGTTATCTGATAAATTACCTTCCAATCTCAGGTATTGTATTAATTGCTACTTGTTGTTATAATTAATAAATAGATTTGTGTCAACTAATATTTGATAGTTATAAGTATTATTTAATCTGTTAGATAACCCAGATTGAATGTTGTCTGTAGTTAGTAAATTCTAGCAGAGGCATATATACTTATAATCAAAGAATAATTCCCACTGCATCTTTCTCTTTCTCTCACTGTAAGATCATACATCTGTTGCTAATCACTCATTAGTGGCAGCCCTATGCATCATATGCTCCAGTGAAAGTGACTATGATAACAGCAATAAGAAAAGAGTGTACATATTCCTAGTCATAACGTGCAAATATCTTACCATCCAATAACCAGCACAGCAAGGTATACAAAAGGAAATCTATATGTAAAGTGACATTATATTCCATGTGTTCTTGCTTCTTATAGAGGAGGTTCTACAATAAACTTGTGGTGGTCACTGGTCAGTCATTTAGTCTGTCTGTGGGAACCCATCTTATTGGCCATAGCCCATCACCAATAGTGTTAGTTTGTGACCAAATGTATTTCCCTTTGGTTTCATTTTCAAATAGCTTTAATATCCCTTTAACTGCTGAGCCATTTCTACCAATGTGCTAATCTGTTTTGCAATTTTAGATGCTGCTCACATATAAGCCCCACTGTAGGCCATTTTACAGTGGGGACTTTTTATGTATATATCATGACATTGTGAGAACTCTGGATCAAAAGTTGTGAAAAAATGTATAGTTTTTATGAATATTTTAATAAACAAGGTTGTATACAATTACGCATGTGTGTGTTTTTCTAAACCTTATAGTCAAAAGAAGAAGGGGTTATCCATATATAAATAAGGGCCTTTGGTTATAGTTATATAAGTTTGATGTGAACATAAGGGCTCCCATGAGCCTCTACTCAAATAAATGTACATTTATTCACTCCAGGTGATCACTATTACCACAGTACTTATGTATGGAGCTTTATATTAAAAAGGGGTTTATGGGCTTTATTGGGGGCCTCTGTTATAAGTATATATATGTGTCGGGGGGGTGTTTGTGTGTGTGTGTAAAGTGTGGTTCAAGACACACCATTGGAAAGAGCAGGTGGTTAACTTTCAAACAGCAGATTCTAGGGCTTAAAGTAGCTGAGATTGAGGGTTTTAGATATTTACCACGCCCCATCCCATCCAAGCTTTCTTAACCAGCCTGCCAATTCTGGGATGAATTCCACAGGTGATGATGGTACTCTTGGCCAGTTCATAGTGCCCTGGTAAGTGCAGGGGGGCCAATGAGCTCAGAATTTTGAAATAAATAAAACTAGAAGTCCATTATAGTGAAAACAAATTACATGCTCTCATTTATTAGAGCATGTCATTTTATCACTCTTGACCCTGCAACTTTACCCCATCAAAGTTTGAGATTTTGTGTAGGAATTTATTTAGTTTTTAAACAGCAAGACTGGTTAAAGGTTTCTTAAGATTCATTTTATTTAAGTAAGGAAATGTAAACATTTTATAATTGTCTGACTCGTGAAATAGTTATTTTTCCATTTGCCCTCCAGTGGAGGCTGCACAAAAAATATTGGTGCGACAAACAAAAACCCCAAGACCAGGAAGTTGAAAACTTAGCGAGGTCCATGGACAGAGTCCAGAGTTGCATGTGTGCTGGAGGCAGAATGGGATTGAGTGGTACAAGGGCGGGGCTGGTTGATTTTTTGGTGTGGCTGAACTTAAAGGGACAGCAGGAGAGAGGAGGACTTTTCACACTCTTTCTCACTTTCTCTTTTAGCCCAACAATTTCAAGGGATGTGCAAAGGAAAATATTTGTGCACCTCAATACACCCCTGTTAAACTGCCATTGTTGCCTTCCCTTTAGACCAGTGTTTGCCAACAGCGGTCCTCAAGTACCCCAACAGGCCTGGTTTTCATTATAGCTGAACCAGTGCACAGGTGAAGTAATCAGTTGATCAATAACCAACCTGTGCTCTAGTTCAGCTATAATGAAAACCAGGACTGTTGGGGGTACTTGAGGGCCACGGTTGGGAAACACTGCTTTAGGCCTTCTAATATCTGCTGCAATATGAAGTTTTGCTACCCAATAGCTTAGCTTCCATTTCAGTATTTCAACTCCTGAGAAAAGATAATGTATTTATTTATTTAGAACTATTTCCTGTTTTTTAAATAATTTTGAGGCTTTAAAACAGTTCTGTATTTTATAATCATTCATGCATTTGCTTATTTGCATAGTACTCAACGGAATAACTTCATAACATCATTCTATTGGTTTGTCCCATTTTATGTCTTCCTATGCTATGAAGGATTCATATTCACATGTACTTCTTATAGAGACTTATTCTGAACTTCTGAAACATTTGTTGAAGGAAATCATAACTATCACTTTGTCTGATTTACGTTTAGTTTCATGACTTCTCTGTATTTTGGAAGTTTCTGGATTTTGTCAGTAAAGAGCTAATTAACACCTAGATTATGAGTTTTGCGCTAAACAGGTGACGAAACTAACGCCAAAAAAGTTGCGTTATGTCACTCTCCATAGCTCTGACATTACGAGTTACTGAAAAGCCTCCTTGTGCATGCGATATGGTGGCGTTAAGCTCCATACCGCACAAAATCCTATTGGCTGAATTGAACAGGCACGTCAAAGTAGCCCTTGGATTTTGTGTGATGTGGAGCTTAACGCCACCATATCGCACGCACAAGGAGTCTTTTCACTAACTCGTAATGGCAGCGCTATGGAGAGTGAAATAACGCATCTTTTTGGCGTTAGTTTCTCACCCTGTTTAGCGCAAAACTCGTAATCTAGGTAATAGTAATTTAGTTGTATATAATATACTGATTGTTTATTACCTTGAATTTTATACATCTTTCTATCTTAAAATATGCTAAACTGACCAGAGTCAATTAGAACATCACATAACAATGTCTCCCACTGGCAGGGCAGACTGACATATTGGGCAAGGACCCAAAGTCAGGAAGGGGCCTGCCACCAGTTCAAACCATGAGTATCTCTGGGGGGTGGGGGCATTAGTTTTCATTTATTAATATTTTATTGTAAACATAAAATAAAGTTCATGCAATGGAGGAAAAAAGAGGGATCTGAACAGAGAGCAGGCCCACACCACTGGAGGGTCCACCCAGCCCAACATTAATATCCTGTGTGCTGGGACTTCCCTTGTGCTGCTTGCAAACGTATATGTACATGCAGTCCGTGCTGGATCTGAGGTGGGAACACCACTGAGCAGATGGAAGTAGCAGATCTGAATTGTACAGGGTTAGTGACAGAGAAATGCACAGAATAGCTGATATCTAACTAGGATAAAAAAAAGCACAAAGAACAATTTTAGTGAGTCTTTTTTTGCTTAAAGAGACATAAAAAAACAATCTTTTTCTTTCTGTGCACGTGTCTACAGCACTATATGGCAGCAGTTTTGCAACAATGTTATACATTAGCAGGAGCACTAGATGGCAGCACTATTTCCTCTCATGTAGTGTCTCAGGCATGTGCACGCTACCTACCTAGGTATCCCTTCAACAAAGAATAATATGAGAACGAAGCAAATTTGATAATAGAAGTAAATTTTATACTTTTTAAAAATGTTATTCTCTATCTGAATAATGAAATAATTTTGGGGGGTTTAATGTCCCTTTAAAGGAAACATTAAAAGACAATTTAGTTTGTTTAATATTTAATCATTTGTATTGTTTTTTGTTGTGACAACCCTTGGGTTATTAGTCCACCCCCTGCCCACTGTAACACAGCTGAAAAATGAAATCTGTTGATGCAAACTGGGTCAAAAATTATGTTTAATTCTGAAAACATTCTATAATTT
This sequence comes from Bombina bombina, assembly GCF_027579735.1. Classification (NCBI taxonomy): domain Eukaryota; kingdom Metazoa; phylum Chordata; class Amphibia; order Anura; family Bombinatoridae; genus Bombina; species Bombina bombina. The sequence continues at coordinate 1,059,724,382 of NC_069503.1, forward strand.
GCTGATCTCTAACTTGTATCAATCATATGTGTAAAATCTATAGCACTGCAAATATAACAACACTAGGAACAGACTGAACAAGAGGATGCGCCTAAATTCATGTGCACCTTCTGTGAATTTGTTAATAATGACATTTTATGCTTGTGATACTAGAACGTAGCACAGCTAGTTCTTATAACTTGGCACAGAAATACCTCATCATTCCTAGAGTTATCCCTGATAATAAGATGTTTTAGCAATATCAGGAGATTACACATTTAAACACAGTGTAACACATTTCATAGTAAATGTTATGTATCAAGCACGGAATGTTTGTGCATCGTTCAACTATATGGGTTGCCTATATTCCTAAAATAATGAGTCATCAGGTTCAACTGAGAAATAGAACGTGTTAATATGACTTATTATGACTTAAAGGGACAGTCTACACCAGAATTTTTATTGTTTTAAAAGACAGATAATCCCTTTATTACCCATTCCCCAGTTTTGCATAACCAACACTGTTATATTAATATACTTTTAACCTCTGTGATTATCTTGTATCTAAGCCTCTGCAAACTGCCCCTTTATTTCAGTTCTTTTGACAGACTTGCAGTTTAGCCAATCAGTGCCTGCTCCCAGATAACTTCACGTGCACGAGCACAGTGTTATCTATATGAAACACATGAACTAACACCCTCTAGTGGTAGAAAACCATTAAAATGCATTCTGAAAAGAGGTGGCCTTCAAGGTCTAAGAAACTAGCATATGAACCTCCTAGGTTAAGCTTTCAACTAAGAATACCAAGAGAACAAAGCAAAATTGGTGATAAAAGTAAATTGGAAAATTGTTTAAAATGACATGCCCTATCTGAATCATGAAAGTTTATTTTGGCCTAGACTTTCCCTTTAACTGAGAGTTTAGAAGAAAAAAAATGTTTATTATGATGGTGATAAGTTATTTTATAATAGACAACGTTTTAAAGTAACATAAAGGTTGAAAACATGCTGTAATGTGTTCCTGTAGTTTATTATTGCACAGTTCCTTCCATATAACTATAGGATCCATTCCACCCTTTCCAATCTTGTTTATCGGTGATTTTTAGGGGCCGATTTATCACGGCCCGAATGGGGCCGTATACCCCTGTATCCGTGCTAACCTTCAGACTCGCCGGAAACAGGAGTTAAGAAGCAGTGGTCTTAAGACCGTTGCTCCTTAACTTGTACGCCACATCTGAGACTGCGGACATCAATCCGTCCAATCTCATACGATCAGGTTGAATGACACCCATTGCTAGAGGCCGATTGGCCGCGAATCTGCAGAGGGCGGCATTACAAAAGCAGTTTACTAGAACTGTTTATGCAATGATAAATGCCGACAGCATATGCTATCAGCATTTATCGATATCTGGCGGACATGATTCGCAACAATCCTTTCCGCGATTGGAGAGCTGTAGCTAACAGTTTTGCGCAACATAACAGTCTCACAAAACACTTCAAAAATACATAACGAAGTACAGTTACACTCATATTAACACTGTCTAATAACAATTATTAAAAAAAATATTGCACACAAAAGTTATAAGGGCTCAAAGATATGAGATCTCGGGTGTTAGAAAAAAAAAAGCTGACAAAGGGATTTTACATTGACATACATACACATACATAGAGAAACATGGATTTATATGATTGTATAGAGATATGTTTAACTATGGAGATAAAATAAAGATTTTACATTACAATCTTATGCACATTAAACAATATCTCAGATTTATTATCAAAGAGATTTTCACATATAGATTTCTAGATATCTAGACACACATATATATATATATAGTCATATACAGTACATATCTCGCAATAAATAGATATATCAGTCCAAAAATCCTCACATATATAGAGAAATATTTATTTAGATATAAATAGAACATTATCCGTTGCAAGAACATTTTCGCAATATGAAATATTCGCATTTTCATGTACACTTTTCAAGTAGAATACGTCATGGGCTTTATGCAAAATATTAGGGTTTTTGTGGGGGGGGTTTCTTCTATTTTTCTCCTCCATTGACTTCTATTGGACATACGTGAATGTGCACATGATTTTGCAGTTTGCATTACGCAGCTTAAAGCGCGCGCAAAATAAGTTATTTCTCAACTTGTAATAGCTGCGCAACCCCAAATGCGAAAAAGCTATAACGCACGCAGTGTTTTCGCAACTGATTTGCTGCGCGACTTGGAATCTTGCCCACAATGTTTGGACATCAATCTTAAAGGGACAGTCTACTTGAAAATGTTTATTGTTTAAAAAGATAGGTAATCCCTTTATTACCCATTCCCCAGTTTTGCATAACCAACACGGTTACATTAATACACTTTTTATCTCTGTGATTACCTTGTTTCTAAGCCTCTGCAGACTGCCCCCTTAATTCAGTTCTTTTGACATACATGCATTTTAGCCAATCAGTGCTGACATTAAAAGACAATTTAGTTTGTTTAATATTTAATCATTTGTATTGTTTTTTGTTGTGACAACCCTTGGGTTATTAGTCCACCCCCTGCCCACTGTAACACAGCTGAAAAATGAAATCTGTTGATGCAAACTGGGTCAAAAATTATGTTTAATTCTGAAAACATTCTATAATTTGCTGATCTCTAACTTGTATCAATCATATGTGTAAAATCTATAGCACTGCAAATATAACAACACTAGGAACAGACTGAACAAGAGGATGCGCCTAAATTCATGTGCACCTTCTGTGAATTTGTTAATAATGACATTTTATGCTTGTGATACTAGAACGTAGCACAGCTAGTTCTTATAACTTGGCACAGAAATACCTCATCATTCCTAGAGTTATCCCTGATAATAAGATGTTTTAGCAATATCAGGAGGTTACACCTTTAAACACAGTGTAACACATTTCATAGTAAATGTTATGTATCAAGCACGGAATGTTTGTGCATCGTTCAACTATATGGGTTGCCTATATTCCTAAAATAATGAGTCATCAGGTTCAACTGAGAAATAGAACGTGTTAATATGACTTATTATGACTTAAAGGGACAGTCTACACCAGAATTTTTATTGTTTTAAAAGACAGATAATCTCTTTATTACCCATTCCCCAGTTTTGCATAACCAACACTGTTATATTAATATACTTTTAACCTCTGTGATTATCTTGTATCTAAGCCTCTGCAAACTGCCCCTTTATTTCAGTTCTTTTGACAGACTTGCAGTTTAGCCAATCAGTGCCTGCTCCCAGATAACTTCACGTGCACGAGCACAGTGTTATCTATATGAAACACATGAACTAACACCCTCTAGTGGTAGAAAACCATTAAAATGCATTCTGAAAAGAGGTGGCCTTCAAGGTCTAAGAAACTAGCATATGAACCTCCTAGGTTAAGCTTTCAACTAAGAATACCAAGAGAACAAAGCAAAATTGGTGATAAAAGTAAATTGGAAAATTGTTTAAAATGACATGCCCTATCTGAATCATGAAAGTTTATTTTGGCCTAGACTTTCCCTTTAACTGAGAGTTTAGAAGAAAAAAAATGTTTATTATGATGGTGATAAGTTATTTTATAATAGACAACGTTTTAAAGTAACATAAAGGTTGAGAACATGCTGTAATGTTTTCCTGTAGTTTATTATTGCACAGTTCCTTCCATATAACTATAGGATCCATTCCACCCTTTCCAATCTTGTTTATCTGTGATTTTTAGGGGCCGATTTATCGCGGCCCGAATGGGGCCGTATACCCCTGTATCCGTGCTAACCTTCAGACTCGCCGGAAACAGGAGTTAAGAAGCAGTGGTCTTAAGACCGTTGCTCCTTAACTTGTACGCCACATCTTAGACTGCGGACATCAATCCGTCCAATCTCATACGATCAGGTTGAATGACACCCATTGCTAGTGGCCGATTGGCCGCGAATCTGCAGAGGGCGGCATTACAAAAGCAGTTTACTAGAACTGTTTATGCAATGATAAATGCCAACAGCATATGCTATCAGCATTTATCGATATCTGGCGGACATGATTCGCAACAATCCTTTCCGCGATTGGAGAGCTGTAGCTAACAGTTTTGCGCAACATAACAGTCTCACAAAACACTTCAAAAATACATAACGAAGTACAGTTACACTCATATTAACACTGTCTAATAACAATTATTAAAAAAAATATAGCACACAAAAGTTATAAGGGCTCAAAGATATGAGATCTCGGGTGTTAGAAAAAAAAAAAGCTGACAAAGGGATTTTACATTGACATACATACACATACATAGAGAAACATGGATTTATATGATTGTATAGAGATATGTTTAACTATGGAGATAAAATAAAGATTTTACATTACAATCTTATGCACATTAAACAATATCTCAGATTTATTATCAAAGAGATTTTCACATATAGATTTCTAGATATCTAGACACATATATATATATTGAATAAAGATGAAATAATATCCAGGCGTCCTCGTAAAGGTAAAAAATCCAAAACTTTATTCTCAACAGGTCATATCAAAGTTAAAAGACCCTGTGCAGCAGAGCCTCTGGTAAAAACAATTCAGCAAGCACAGCCTAACATGTTTCGGCCAGCCTGGCCATAATCATAGACATATCCCCCTTCTCAGAGGGTGTGCTTTTTAAAGGGTAATACTCCGCCCCTTAAACAATTAAAAAACAAACACTGTAATTGAATTTAATTAATAGTTGCAATGCCTATCACTATCATTTTATATATGGTACAACACTAGTGAACCTATTCGCAATCTTAATGGAAATGAACATGACATAAACAAACATACTTTAATTTGTAATTCACAAATATGATAAACAAAATAATTAATTAACCAAAAATGGAGGCTCCTAGTTAATACGAGAGGAATGGTAAAGCATAGAGGTGCTACCAATACTTTAGCTGACACCTCTCTGCTATACATACTATGTGCTTAAGTTAATTACAATATATAGTGCTAAAGTGAATACTTATAGTTGTCTACTTAATGAAATAGCATGCCATACAAACATGATACTATTCATAGTTACATAAAGACATAACCCAGTATCACACAGTAGCTATGATACTAAATTCTGAAACTAGCACAAAGTACATAATCCAATCTTTCTTCTGTCATAGATATCTAAATTATAAAGACATGTGTTTATATGTTAAATCAATTTGAAATCCTATTGTTCAAATTTACTCTACACTGTCTTAAATACAGGATATCAACATATAGTATCAAACCAGGTCTCTACTCATGCTTATAATTATAGGTGGATCATTCCCAATAATTAATTACGTCAAATTGTGAATTAAATCCACACGGGACCAATGTTTTTAGTTTATGGATCCAATAAATTTCTTGTCTTTCAAGTATTTTTTGTTTGCTGCCCCCTCTTTGTGGCTTGCAAATCGCTTCAATTGCGTTCCATTTAAACATATCAACATTTTTCCCGTGTACTTCAATAAAGTGTCTGGAGAGTGCCGAACAGTGGATATCATTTGAGATATATCCCAAATGCTCCTTAATCCTAGTGCGTATGTCCCGGGTAGTTAACCCAACATACTGTAATCTATGTTGAGTACATTCAACCAAATAGATTACAAATGTTGAAGAACATTTTACACATCCCCTAGTGGTAAATGATTCATTTGTTACATATGATTCAAACCCATTCCCTTGCTTTAAGTATTTACATGGTTTACAAAGAGACTTGCCACATTTGTAAGTCCCCATAGTATTTAACCATGAACTCCGTGGACCTTGGTCTGGGAGCATGCTAGGTGAAAGCATGTTACCAATTGTCAAGTTTTTAGAATATATGAATTCACAACCTTTGTCAACAATATGCTTCAAGGTTTCATCCCCATATAAAATGGGCATATATTTTTTGACAATGTTGCAAACTTCAGAAAATTTATTCGAATATTTGGTGATAAATTTTAGACCCTTACGTTCGGGTCTCCACTTAGTCCCACCAAGCATTTGCCCCCTATCCAGAGTAGCAACTTCCTTGGACACCTTATCAACCATATTCCTATTGTATCCTCTCTCCACAAAGCGTGACACTAGATCTTTAGATTCTCTTTCAAAATCTTGATCTAGGCTACAATTTCTTCGTGCCCTCAGGAACTGCCCCTTGACTACACCTTTGTACACATGTGGAGGGTGGTTGCTGTGTGCATGAAGGAGGCAGTTACCTGCAATTGGTTTACGGTGTAATGTAGTATTGACCTTTCCCGTTAAGCCATCAAATCTTAACAGGAGGTCCGAAAAGACGATCTCAAATTCATGACAGTTATGTGTAAATTCAATGCCCATATCATTTGTATTGAGGGTTTGCACAAAATTGTTTATAGAGTTTTCATCTCCTTGCCAAATGAACAAGAGATCGTCTATGAACCTCCTATAAAAAAAGATATTACCTATGAAAGGGTTATCATCCGCAAAGACGTGGAACAGCTCCCACCAACCCATAAATAGGTTGGCATATGAGGGCGCAAACTTGGCCCCCATGGCTGTTCCACGCCTCTGCAGAAAGAAAACCCTCTCAAACATAAAGTAATTGTGGCTCAGTAGGAATTCAGTCACTCTCAGAATAAAGCCCCTATAAACCTCGCTTAAATCTGTTTCAGTATCCAGGAAAAATGTAATAGCTTCCAGCCCCTTGCTATGAGGAATTGCTGAATACAGAGAGACCACATCTACAGTCAACCATTTTTGATTGGGCAAGTGGTCTACCGTTTCCATAAGCCTCAAAACATGTGTTGTGTCTCTGATGTAGCTAGGTAGCTTCCTAACAAGGGGCTGTAAATAAGAGTCAAGCCACTCTGACATAGGCTCTAATAAAGAGCCTATCCCTGCCACAATCGGGCGACCTTTCACATTTTCCAGGCCTTTATGTATTTTTGGAAGATGGTGGAAAATAGGCAAAACAGGATCTTTTACATTGAGTATGGTAGCTGTTTTTCTGTCTAAAATGCCTATTTCCACACCATCATCCACCAAAAACATAAGCTCCCTCTGGAACCTAGCAGTGGGATTGAAGGAAAGTTCCACATAGACATTGCAGTCACCCAGTTGTCGTTGTGCTTCCAATACATATGAACTTCTGTCCATAACAATGACGCTGCCACCTTTGTCAGAATTTTTTATGACCAGCGAACTGTTTGACTGCAATGACCTTAGAGCTTCCCTTTCTTTATAATTGAGATTAGATCCAATATGGGTACTATTCTCTGAGAGTACAGTAAGGTCCTCCAATACACGCTTATGGAACAATTCCAGCTGTTTACCCCTTGTTTGAATGGGATAAAAGTTGGATTTGGTGTTAGTAAGCTGTCCTTTTGCACGTTCATATGGAGTATCAAGTGTATCAGTACTGTCTAGTGTCCTTAACGTTAACATACTACGTGCGTCCTCAAAGTTTAGGAGATGTATCTCCTCCAGACCATCCCTGGTTCCCATGTCTGCGACAGAATCAGCTGATTCTGAATAGTGTTTTTTAAGTGTAAGCTGTTTTACAAACTTATTTACATCAAGGATGGTCTGGAAGAGATCAAAATTCCTAGTTGGACTGAAATTTAAACCAAATTTAAGCACCTTTATTTCCAAATCACTCAAAATATATGAAGAAATATTAATCACATCCATTTGTTTTATTGCTTTGGAATCATTGTCTTCCCTAGCAAATATTTGTCTCTCCCTCTCTGAGGTGGGGGCTTTTTCTGCCCCCCCTCCCCCTTTGGTTTGTATCGTGTCTACCTGAAAAACCTGCTCCTTAACCCTATGTTGCTCAACATTCAATGACTGTTTATTTGTCAAAATTGGCTTGATAGGATTCTTAGATTTATCTACCTGTGTTTTAGATCTTACCACCAGATCCCCATTATTAGTAGTGTTTCCACAGGCAGTAGCCTGATCAACTGCTACAGATGATGCCATATTACTTATGGCTTCAGTGATACCTGTGTCTGAATCCCCACTCTCTTCATAAGAGCTTGAGAAGGCTGATAATAAGCCATCTTCATCTGTGGATTCTGGCTCTGTGTCAGAAAAAGTTACTCTATGTTTGCCCTTAGATCTAAATTTCCTTTTACTGGTTTTAGTTTGAGCATTTTCATTCAAAGTATCTAACACCTGCTGGTTATGTTTATTTGAATTCTTTGACTTTCTTTTTCTGTTCTTCCTTTTCCAAATATATATATATAGTCATATACAGTACATATCTTGCAATAAATAGATATATCAGTCCAAAAATCCTCACATATATAGAGAAATATTTATTTAGATATAAATAGAACATTATCCGTTGCAAGAACATTTTCGCAATATGAAATATTCGCATTTTCATGTACACTTTTCAAGTAGAATACGTCATGGGCTTTATGCAACATATTAGGGTTTTTGTGGGGGGGGGTTCTTCTATTTTTCTTCTCCATTGACTTCTATTGGACATACGTGAATGTGCACATGATTTTGCAGTTTGCATTACGCAACTTAAAGCGCGCGCAAAATAAGTTATTTCTCAACTTGTAATAGCTGCGCAACCCCAAATGCGAAAAAGCTATAACGCACGCAGTGTTTTCGCAACTGATTTGCTGCGCGACTTGGACAATGTTTGGACATCAATCTTAAAGGGACAGTCTACTTGAAAATGTTTATTGTTTTAAAAGATAGGTAATCCCTTTATTACCCATTCCCCAGTTTTGCATAACCAACACGGTTACATTAATACACCTTTTATCTCTGTGATTACCTTGTTTCTAAGCCTCTGCAGACTGCCCCCTTAATTCAGTTCTTTTGACATACATGCATTTTAGCTAATCAGTGCTAACTGTGAAAAACTGTCAAAATGCAGATAGATAAGAGGTGGTTTTCAACGGTTTAGAAATCAGTTTGAGCCTACCTAGGTTTAGACCTCAACAAATAATACCAAGAAAAGAAAAGCAAATTTAATGATACAAGTAAATTGGAAAGTTGTTTAAAATTGCATGATATTCAGCAGAGTGCCTATATGTAGCGCAGATTGCGATGTCATTAGTGGGTGGAGCTTGGTAGCCATTTCAAAGTGGCCAGTAACCATATTAATTTCAAAATAACTTTTTTACCGTTCCTGCCGCATGATATAGAAAGGGTGCAGGAGACTATTTACAGCTTAATCTAAGATAAGACTTTAAGTTGACTAAGGTGTAGACTGTCCCTTTAAATTGTTGGAAACCATTGTCCTTGATCCTTAACTACTATATCAAATTACATTTTAAATGAGAAATGTTTTAATATTTGTTATTTTAAAATTTACAGATTTTGATTTTTAACGTTAACTCCCCCCCCCAGTAATAAAGAAAAAGAATGGGTCTTTCCCTGGCTGTGAAGATTCTGAAGCACATACTGGTAGATTTTGTAGTAAATTAAATGCTTACAGTTCTACACTCTCTCGGTCATAAACTTAAAGGGATATGAAACCCAAATATATTCATAATTCAGAGCATTCAATTTTACAGGGACAGTAAATGTAAAAAATAATGTTACACAATTTAACATTATCTTAGCGACAGCTTGTAAACTCAAAAGATTTTGAGAGATTTTATCCCCTAAAGGTATGCTTTCTTCGTCTCCTCTCCAGGCTCTACTGATCATGTCTTCTTTTCAAAAGCGGTTCGCTTGTAAGCTAAATGTAGCTCGCTCCCGCTACCAGACCTGAGCGGAGGTGCACTAAATTTAGTTCAATAGCGCAAATCGCTTTTGAAAAGAAGACATGATCAGAAGAGCCTGGAGAGGAGACGAGGTAAGTATAACTTTAGCGACAGCTTGTAGATTTTATCCCCTAATGTGCAGAATTATGTAACATTAGTTTTTACATTTACTGTCCCTTTAAACAACTTTCCAATTTACTTCTTTTATCTAAGTTGCTTTGTACTCTTGGTATCCTTTGTTGGAAAGCATAATGAGGTAGGCATATGTGATTGGTGGCTGCACATATATGCCTCTTGTGATTGGCTTACTACTGATGTGTTCAGCTAACTCCCTGTAGTGTATTGCTGCTCCTTTAAGAAAGGATCAAAAGAGAATAAAATAAAATTGATAATTGAGGGGGGGGCGTGTCTGACCACCAACTAAGATGGCTGCTTTCTAGAACTGGCTGAAGATAGGGGCTGATAAAACCGCTGTTTACTACCCACTTAACCTACAAACCAAACTTTTTTCAAGTGATCCAATGCAGATTAATATCAAGGCACTGATTTGGGGACGTTTTATAAGTCCTGAAGCAGTCCTGAAGCAATGATGTATGCAGCGGAAGCCTGAAAGCGGCCTGGAATCTCATTCACCCCTCCATATTTTTTATGTCTAGGCAGATTCACCAGCTATATATGCTGAAGAACGAACCCAAGCCACCTGGTTAAAAATCTAAGGCTACTCTATACTCTTACCCTTTCTGTCATGGAGGGTGTCTTACAGGCGCTGCAAACCCTCTTTAGGGAGTTTGAATCGGTAATGATCCATACCATCCTACAGGCGACTAAACCAGAGAAGGTGCAGTATCCAGATGGCATGAAATCATCCTTAGGAGAACGGGTACACACGATTCCACAGAGGTGAGCCGAACAATGTGCAGAGTCATTAGGGCCTATCTATCAAGCTCTGAAAGGAGCTTGACGGCCCGTGTTTCTGGTGAGTCTTCAGACTCGCCAGAAACAGCAGTTATGAAGCAGCGGTCTAAAGACTGCTGCTCCATAACCCTGTCTGCCTGCTCTGAGCAGACGGACAGGAATCGCCATAATTCAACCCGATCGAGTACGATCGGGTTGATTGACACCTCCCTGCGCAAGTCTGCAGGGGGCGGCGTTGCACCAGCAGCTCTTGTGAGCTGCTTGTGCAATGCTGAATATGGAGAGCATATTGCTCTCTGCATTCAGCAAGGTCTTGCGGACCTGATCCGCACTGTCAGATCAGGTCCACAAGACCTTTGTTAAATAGGGGCCATTGTGTGCTGACCTGACTTTGTGGGATACGGCTGACCCGGAGGAGAGACGTATTTCACACTTACCTCATAAGGATGCCGCTCCACCCGACACTCTAACAGACCACCCAATAAGCCATTACAAAATGAGGACACCAGGATGAGGACCCTAACTACCCAAACTTAAAGCATAACCTGCCTGTTCCACCAAGCGTCATATGGGAGATCACTCTGTGTATGTCTGGAACTGGGAACCATAGTGAAGCGGTGGTACAATTGGAACACTACCTTCAGACAGTGGAGACTGTGTTAATAATTTCATTGTAACCCCCCAGTACTCCTTGGGAACAAGTCTTCAAGAGTACCGGAGTGGAGTAGGATCTTAATGAAACTGCATCTACCTGTTAAATACCGCATTGACTTGAGACTCTTTAATTACCTGCAACCAGTTATTGAAATTATTCTTGTGGTAATGAGGCTTGCAATCTCACACTTGGTTTAGTTAAATTTGCCTAAATGTTGTTAAGATTGTTTGTTATACTATTGTTTGTTATACTTGTTTTTTATATATTCAAAGGGATTTCATATATATATATATATATATATATATATATATATATATATATATATATATATATATATATATATATATATATATATATATATATATATAAGTTCAAGGTAGGCAAGCACTCCAGAAATCCAGTCTCCAGTGCCCAGGGTGCAACAGAAATAATGAAGAGTGCACTCGCCAGGTCTTTTCAGAATTTTATTCCAATTATGTGAACGTTTTAGGGGGATTAGCCCCTTCCTCAGACTTACAAAAATACAATGTGAACAAGCCCACACCGGACACCATTAAGTAGGGAGGCCAACCAATCACTCGCTCTCCAGTATATGGTGCCACCCACAAGTGAGGTCACCCCACTAGCAACGAATGAGGCTGGCCCAATTAAAATAAAGCAATGTGAACAGCAGGATACCAAATGCAAACATGTACATAAAATAAATAAATAGAATGAACTAGGCCCATGGCCTAAACTGTTAAGGACAGAATATTGCACAAACTAAGTATACATATAAAAAATCAAAACAAAGCAAGTTTAACACTAAGCTTTGATGATGTGCTTTACTTGTTTGCATCCCCTGGACCTATGTGTTTACTTTGAAATACGTACGCTGATTTTGTGCCAAATCACTTCTACATACACATAGCAACAGTACAGATTTACTGTGTTAGAATTTCTTGATTTGTTTAGACCGGGTTGCCATGGCGACCGGTCAGTTGCGCTCCAATTTGAATATGCCTACATTCCCATTTTTTTCTGTAAGAAGATTGAGTCCCCAAGTAGATGATTCTGCAGGTTTGAGCTACACTCATTATTTTGTTCATACATATGTTGGTATGTCCGCATACGCTTCAAATTAGCCATTGTTTGCTCATTATGCTTAATATATACGTACTGGGCTATTCTGAAAAATTCTGAAAAGACCAGGCGAGTGCACTCTTCATTATTTATATATATATATATATATATATATATATATATATATATATATATATATATATATATATATATATATATATATATATATATACCAGTGACGTGCAGTGACGTCAGAGGCTGGTGAGGCAGTGGCTAGGATATGCCTTCATTCTTTAGATATCCTTTGTTGAAGAAATAGCAATGCACATGGGTGAGCCAATCACATGTGGTATCTATGTGCAGCCACCAATCAGCAGCTACAGAGCATATTTAGATATGATTTTCAACAAAGGATATCAAAAGAATGAAAAAAATTAGATATTAGATGTAAATTAGAAAGTTATTTAAATTTGCATATGGGATTGATATGGGTTTCATATGGGTTTCATGTCCCTTTAAATGGTGTCTTGGAAAACTGGTCAACTTAGTAAACATCTGATTTTAGTCTAAAAGGATTGTAACAGAAACTCTTGCCAGATAACACAAGGCTTGCTCTTATTATAAGATCTAGAAATCCATGCCCATTAAAATATGTTTAAAACATACTTTTTACTTTAATGCTGCAAATTATGCTTATAGATTCTTTCATTATTCAGTAAATATAAAAATGTCTTGATCCAGTGGCGGCTGGTGAAATTTAAAGATGGTGGGGCGCTTGACCCCACCCCTTTAAATAAAGCCACACCATCAGATGGCACTACCAATTCATTAATTAAATAAATAAAAGGTAGACAGAAACACAGAAAAGCATTTGGGGGGAGAGGGAGAGACAGACGGGGGAGAGAGACACAGAGGGTTAGAGAGAAAGAGAGAGAGAGAGAGAGAGACACAATCACACACAGAGGGGTTAGAGAGAGAGAGAAAGAGAGAGAGAGACAATCACACACAGAGGGTTAGAGAGAGAGAGAGAGAGAGACACAATCACACACAGAGGGTTAGAGAGAGAAAGAGAGAGACACACACAATCACACACAGAGGGTTAGAGAGAGAGAAATAAAGAGAGAGAGACACAATCACACACAGAGGGTTAGAGAGAGAGAGAAAGAAAGAGACACAATCACACTCAGAGGGTTAGAGAGAGAGAGAAAGAGAGAGACACAATCACACACAGAGGGTTAGAGAGAAAAAGAGAGAGACACAATCACACACAGAGGGTTAGAGAGAGAAAGAGAGAGACACAATCACACACAGAGGGTTAGAGAGAGAGAGAGACACAATCACACACAGAGGGTTAGAGAGAGAGAGAAAGAGAGAGAGAGACACAATCACACACAGAGGGTTAGAGAGAGACACAATCACACACAGAGGGTTAGAGAGAGAGAGAGAGAAAGAGAGAGAGAGAGAAACAATCGCACACAGAGGGTTAGAGAGAGAGAGAAAGAGAGAGAGAGACACACAATCACACACAGAGGGTTAGAGAGAGAGAGAGAAAGAGAGAGAGACACAATCACACACAGAGGGTTAGAGAGAGAGAAAGAGAGAGAGAGACACAATCACACACAGAGGGTTAGAGAGAGACACAATCACACACAGAGGGTTAGAGAGAGAGAAAGAGAGAGAGACACAATCACACACAGAGGGTTAGAGAGAGACACAATCACACACAGAGGGTTAGAGAGACACATAAGGGATGAGAGAGTCTGAGGGGGAGGAAGAGAGACAGAGAGAGAAAGAGACCAGGGAGAACAACACATAAGGAGAGAGATGGATAGAGAGAGAGACACACACACACACACAAGGGGGGGGTGGGAGAGGGACCACTGCATTTTTAAGTAATAAAACAGCAGAGCTACAGAGACTAAGTGAGACTATAACTAAATGAGACCATACATTAGTGTGCAGTACAGAGGCAAGCTGCTAAGTTAGTGGGTGTAAAGTTTGAGTAAACAAAATACAAAAACGATCCTTTGCTGTAAAAGAGTAAAAAAACACTAAACCACATTCATTAAATTATCATTTTCACTAACAGAATCCCTTTCAGTAAAATCTTACTTTAATAAGATGTGGCTGAAACACTGCTCTCTCTGCCTCTCTCTTCCTGCTCTGTAAGGATTCAGGAAGTGACAGTGGCACATTCCACTGCACTTAGAGGGGAAGAACAGAACTCTCTTTTTCACTTTAGCAAAGCTAGCAGGTTCACAGGACAGCAACAAAATAAATTAAAGTTGTTTTTTTCCATTTTTGTTTTGTTTTATATCATTTAACATCCAGCCCCAACCCTAAGTTCCACTTACTAATGCCTCTTACTGGATTGGTTCAGCCCAAATAGGACTGCCTCAAATAAGCAGTTAATGGGCCATGCAATAATCTTAACCACTTTCATCCAGTAGGTGGTGCAGCATGTTGTGTAATGGTGGGCAGACCTGCTTGTGCCTCTCCATTGCACAACATGTAGCTGTGAAAAAAAAAATGCTGGGGGAAAAAAAAATAAAATTTTTTTTTTTTAAAGCCAATAAAAAATATATATTTTTGCCCATATGAGAGGTGAAGCACTGCCTCACCTGCCTCTAGTGACTGCACATCACTGATATATACAGGGAGTGCAGAATTATTAGGCAAATGAGTATTTTGACCACATCATCCTCTTTATGCATGTTGTCTTACTCCAAGCTGTATAGGCTCGAAAGCCTACTACCAATTAAGCATATTAGGTGATGTGCATCTCTGTAATGAGAAGGGGTGTGGTCTAATGACATCAACACCCTATATCAGGTGTGCATAATTATTAGGCAACTTCCTTTCCTTTGGCAAAATGGGTCAAAAGAAGGACTTGACAGGCTCAGAAAAGTCAAAAATAGTGAGATATCTTGCAGAGGGATGCAGCACTCTTAAAATTGCAAAGCTTCTGAAGCGTGATCATCGAACAATCAAGCGTTTCATTCAAAATAGTCAACAGGGTCGCAAGAAGCGTGTGGAAAAACCAAGGAGCAAAATAACTGCCCATGAACTGAGAAAAGTCAAGCGTGCAGCAGCCAAGATGCCACTTGCCACCAGTTTGGCCATATTTCAGAGCTGCAACATCACTGGAGTGCCCAAAAGCACAAGGTGTGCAATACTCAGAGACATGGCCAAGGTAAGAAAGGCTGAAAGACGACCACCACTGAACAAGACACACAAGCTGAAACGTCAAGACTGGGCCAAGAAATATCTCAAGACTGATTTTTCTAAGGTTTTATGGACTGATGAAATGAGAGTGAGTCTTGATGGGCCAGATGGATGGGCCCGTGGCTGGATTGGTAAAGGGCAGAGAGCTCCAGTCCGACTCAGACGCCAGCAAGGTGGAGGTGGAGTACTGGTTTGGGCTGGTATCATCAAAGATGAGCTTGTGGGGCCTTTTCGGGTTGAGGATGGAGTCAAGCTCAACTCCCAGTCCTACTGCCAGTTTCTGGAAGACACCTTCTTCAAGCAGTGGTACAGGAAGAAGTCTGCATCCTTCAAGAAAAACATGATTTTCATGCAGGACAATGCTCCATCACACGCGTCCAAGTACTCCACAGTGTGGCTGGCAAGAAAGGGTATAAAAGAAGAAAATCTAATGACATGGCCTCCTTGTTCACCTGATCTGAACCCCATTGAGAACCTGTGGTCCATCATCAAATGTGAGATTTACAAGGAGGGAAAACAGTACACCTCTCTGAACAGTGTCTGGGAGGCTGTGGTTGCTGCTGCACGCAATGTTGATGGTGAACAGATCAAAACACTGACAGAATCCATGGATGGCAGGCTTTTGAGTGTCCTTGCAAAGAAAGGTGGCTATATTGGTCACTGATTTGTTTTTGTTTTGTTTTTGAATGTCAGAAATGTATATTTGTGAATGTTGAGATGTTATATTGGTTTCACTGGTAAAAATAAATAATTGAAATGGGTATATATTTGTTTTTTGTTAAGTTGCCTAATAATTATGCACAGTAATAGTCACCTGCACACACAGATATCCCCCTAAAATAGCTATAACTAAAAACAAACTAAAAACTACTTCCAAAACTATTCAGCTTTGATATTAATGAGTTTTTTGGGTTCATTGAGAACATGGTTGTTGTTCAATAATAAAATTAATCCTCAAAAATACAACTTGCCTAATAATTCTGCACTCCCTGTATATATGTATGTAATCTTGTTTATACGTATGTTCACAGAATCCCATATTTGCACTCGGTTATACTCACTACCACTATGCTCCTGATTACTTAGCAAATTTATATATAGAGAGGTGGTGAACTTTTAGAATACTTTTACTGGGTAGGAATAGAGGATTGCAACCATACAAGAGTAATAAATTCATTACAACCTCACAATACTCATTGGGAGCAGGTTTTCCAGAACATCAGAGTGAGACAGGTTACTAATTATCTTGCAAAATAGTTTACGGCACTTGTTAATATGATATTTAACTAAATTTACGTAACCAGTCACTAAAGTTATTTAGGTTAGCAATGAGGCTTGCAATCCTTAATACCCTGTTAGAAATAGAACACCTGATTTAATTTATTTTGCCTAATGATAGTAAGACTATTTTTCCCACCTCTTATGTGTTCAGAGGAGTCTCTTTCACATATGCATATATTTTTGTCCCTACGTATGTTAGGGCCTAAGAACTCTGTATTTGTACTTAGTTAATTACCATATTTTTGAAATTTTAACAAATTTATGCCTAGAGAGTTGGTAAACCATTAGCATATTCCTATGTGATCTCACATATATACCAGAATTCTTCACCAGGTGGGTGTAGAGAAGTGTGGATTTATAGGTGAAGAAGAACTCCTTTAACTTTATTTCCGCTAAAGAAAGATTAAGATCTCTGACAGATTCCTCCGTACGTCTATAGAGTAGCCGTAGGGAAGAATTTAGCATATATTCCCGGTGCAAACTTATTGACCACATGATACAGTTTACTATATAATATGATGTATAGTCCTAAATGTCCAAGAGCGGCCTTATATATGTTTGTTTGGATGTCATATCCCCCATCATATCCCCATATAGTTATAATGGAAAGCTCAGGGTCTAAGAGAGACCATTGTACTCTTACCGGGGAACTTATTTACAGAAGTCATGATTACTGATATTAGGGGTTTAATATTATATGTAAGCTATAAAATAATAAAAAATAAAAACATACTTGAGGTCTACTACTTGGGATCCAATAGTGGTCCCCTTTTAGTTCATAATTGCCCTGTATGACTTTATACTACGTATAGTACAGTAAGGTCCAAAAGTGGCCTTATTTACCACCTAGAGGGCATAAACCCTAATCCACAAGCATTAGGTTTAATGCCAATCCTGTCCTATGTTTCATAAATATGCTATGTTTATGTTGTTTACTCTATTCTGACTGTGTGTCTGTAAATAATTTCTTTGTATTAACTCTGTTGACAGGTATGCTGTATTTGCCTTAAATTATACCTCAACAAAAACAAAATTGATAATAGAAGTAAATTGGAAAATTGTTTACCAATTTCTGAATCATGAAAGAAACCTGTATCATTGTCAGAAGTGATTATGGCCTCCGTAATAGACATGTGCATTTCGGTTCGGTCCAAATCGAAATTCGGACGAATTTTGGCAAATTCGGAATTCAGATCGATTCGAATTTCCGAATTGCGGCAGTTCCGAATCTACCGAAAAAATCCGAATCGATTCGAATTTATTTGGATGGATTCGGATGGCCATGTATTACACTAGTATTGTACAGTATACTAGTGTAATACACAGTACATCCCACTTAACAGTGCTGAAATTCTGAAAATCCGAATCGATTCGAACCGAATCGAACCGAATCGAACCGAATCGAACCGAACTGAATTTCACACGAATCCTAAAGAATCTGAATGAATCCGAAACAAATTCATTCGATTTCTTCCGAATTCGAATCGATCCGAACCGAAATTCGAATCGGTCTGAATCGATCCGAACCGAACCAACTCTGAACTTGGGTTAATAGTACGGTTTGTTCTCCTGAAGGAAGCAACAAATTTCATCAGTCGAGAGATTATACAGTCTACTTGAAAATGTTTGCTGTTTAAAAAGATAGATAATCCCTCTATTACCCATTCCCCAGTTTTGCATAACCAACACTGTGAAATTAATACACTTTATGGGGCCGATTTATCATTGTCTGTCCGACATGATACGTTGTCGGCATTTAACATTGCACAAGCAGTTCTGGTGAACTGCTTGTGCAATGCCGCTCCCTGCAGATTCACGGCCAAATGGCCATTAGCAGGGGTTGTCAATCAACCCAATCGGGCGGATTGCAGACAGCAGCCTCAAAGGCAGCGGACCACTTATGGAGCAGCGGTCTTAAGACCGCTGCTTCATAACTGCTATTTCCGGCAAGCCTGAAGGCTTGTAAGGAAACAGGGGCATCAGGGGTCGTTCGGCCTTTGATAATTCTGCCCCATTATCTCTGTGATCAACTTGTATCTAATCCTCTGCAGACTGCCCCCTTATCTCAGTGCTTTTGACAGCAAATTTGATGATAAAAGTAAATTGGAAAGTGGTTTAACCCCTTAGTGACCACAGCACTTTTCAATTTTCTGACCGTTTGGGATCAGGGCTATTTTTACATTTCTGTGGTGTTTGTGTTTAGCTTTAATTTTCCTCTTACTCATTTACTATACCCACACATATTATATACAGTTTTTCTCGCTATTAAATGGACTTTTTAAAGATACCATTATTTTTATCATATCTTATAATTTACTATAAAAAAAATGTATAAAATATGATGAAAAAATGTAAAAAAAACACACTTTTTCTAACTTTGACCCCCAAAATCTGTTACACATCTACAACCACCAAAAAACAACCATGCTAAATAGTTTCAAAATTTTGTCCTGATTTTACAAATACAGGTGGCCCTCGGTTTACAACGGTTCAATTTACACCGTTTCAGAATAACAACCTTTTTTCCAGTCATGTGACAGCTATTGAAAAGCATTGAGAAGCAGTGCATTGATTAAAATAGCCAGTAGGTGGAGCTGTCCGCTTGTGTTGCAGCAAAGCCAAGCAAGCTGAAATTAATCAGTTTAACCAGACCTGAGCTATCGAGCAGATTGCAAAGGAACAAGATCTTCCTGTCTATAAATCAGTCCAGATTGGAATGCATAGAAAGAACTGTTTGCAGAAAAATGCAAGTGAAGTCTGTGTTGTGTGATTATTTTATTAGGTTTATATGCTGTTTAGCAAATGTTTTTGTTCATTTAACTTAGTTTAATTATATATTCTGTGTTGTGTGATTATTTTATTAGGTTTATAATGCTGTTTAGCATTTAAAGTCTTCATTTCAAAGCTTTAAAAATAATGTATTAGGTGTTACTTATGCCAATTTTGAGAGGGGCCTGGAACCTAACTCCCTCACTTCCCATTGACTTACATTATAAACTGGGTTTCAATTTACAACGGTTTCGATTTACAACCATTCCTTCTGGAACCTAACCCCGGCGTAAACTGAGGGCTACCTGTACCCAATGTTTACATGTTCTTTGCTTTTTTTGCAAGTTATAGGGCAATAAACACAAGTAGCACTTTGCTATTTCCAAATCATTTTTTTTCTTTCAAAATTGCCGATAGTTACATTGGAACACTGATATCTATCAGGAATCCCTGAATATCCCTTGACATATATATTTTTTTTAGTAGACAACCCAAAGTATTGATCTAGGCCCATTTTGGTATATTTCATGCCACCATTTCACCGTCAAATTCGATAAAATAAAAAACATTGTTCACTTTTTCACAATTTTAGGTTTCTCACTGAAATTATTTACAATCAGCTAGTGAAAATATGGCACAAATAGTTGTAAATGCTTCTCTGGGATCCCTTTTGTTCAGAAATAGCAGACATATATGGCTTTGGCGTTGCTTTCTGGTAATTAGAAGGCCACTAAATGCTGTGTATTATACCCAGCAGTGAAGGGATTAATTAGGGAGCTTGTAGGGTTAATTTTAGCTTTAGTGTAGTGTAGTATACAACCCAAAGTATTGATCTAGGCCCATTGTGGTATATTTCATGCCAGCATTTCACCTCCAAATGCGATGGAATAAAAAAAATTGTTCACTTTTTCACAAACGTTAGGTTTCACACTGAAATTATTTACAAACAGCTTGTGAAATTATGGCACACATGGTTGTAAATGCTTCTCTGGGATCCCCTTTGTTCAGAAATAGCAGATATATATGGCTTTGGCATTGCTTTTTGATAATTAGAAGGCTGCTAAATGCCGCTGCACACCACACTTGTATTATGCCCAGCTGTGAAGGGGTTAATTAGGTAGCTTGTAGGGTTAATTTTAGCTTTAGTGTAGAGATAAGCCCCGCACCTGACATATCCCACCCCTGATCCCTCCCAACAGCTATCCTCCCTCTCCCACCCCACAATTGTCCCCACCATCTTAAGTACTGACAGAAAGTCTGCCAGTACTAAAATAAAAGGCTTTTTTAAATATATATTCTGCAGTGTAGGATCCCCAATTAGCCCCCAACCTCCCCGATCCCCCCAAACAGCTCCCTAACCCTCCCCCTCTACCTTATTGTCTGCCATCTTGGGTACTGGCAGCTGTCTGCCAGTACCCAGTTTGCCATACAATTTATTTTTTTATTTTATTTTTATTTTTACATATAAAAGCCTATTTTCTGTAGTGTAGCTGCCCCCCTAAATAATCTACCCCCACCCCCTCCCAGATCCCTTAGATACAATTTACCCCCCTCCTCTCTCCCTCCCTTAACATTTTGTCCCACCCACTCCTGCCCCTGTGTGCACACTCGCCTCCACCCCGTGCGTGCCCACGCCCGTGCACGCTCCCGGCACCCCCACACGTGATCCCGCCCCTCTCTGCCAGATATCCTCCAGTGATGGCCGTCCACCCGCCTCCATGCAATCGCTCTCACTCACCAATGATCGGCACCATCGCTGGCCGATGCAGAGAGGGCTACAGAGTGTCTCTCTCTGCATCGGATGCCTACATTTTTTTATTGCAGGATGCCTCAATATCGAGGCATCACTACAGTAACATGAAAGTGGCTGGAAGTGATCAGGATCGCTTCCACCGCTTGAAACCCCTGACAACGTACAGGGTACATCCTTGGTCGTTAACGACCATTTTTGTAGGATGTACCCTGTACATCGTCGGTCGTTAATGGGTTAAAATTGCACGTCCTATCTGAATCATGAAAGTTTAATTTTGACTAGACTGTCCCTTTAAATAGATTTTACCCTAAGACAGTTGGAGCTGGCATGAGCCGGCGTTCAGAAACATTCAAAATACTCAGCAGATCTTGATGAGAGAGAACAAGCTAAAATGCTGGTATGGAAGTTTTACTTTATGTTGATGGGTTCTTCCTTTTGGGGAAAGTAAATTTCAGCATATAGGGGTGGGCCAAAGACAGTTTTCTATTTGCCACTTCCCTTATTATATTTTTGGCATAAACATTTCCCAGGCATCATATTTTATGGCGGTAGAAGGCGAGTTGCAAACTACTGACTGCTGTAGCAAAACAGAGAAGCGTATTACAGGGATTTAAGAATATTGAATACGTTATAGACTTACAAATTAAGGGAGAATGGCAAGATATAATTTAACTATTGATTAAGTATATGTACAAGAATGTAGGTTATCTTCTGTTTCTTATCTGTGGGTATGAATTGTATTAATCTGTTTATACAATAAAAGAAGGGAGAAAATTTCAAATCAAATTTCTCTATTGCTATTTATATTTTGAGTTAGAGCTTTTTTAAAGGAAATGGTGCAGACCCTTAACGTCAAATTAGTACTTATGAACAAGATAGTTGTGATGGTGTACATATACACTTCCAATAAAAAGACACAAATCGAGCACTCTTTTAGTATAAATTTTAATAGCAAAAAATTAGAATACTGATCCAAATCAAAAAACAAACAACAAAAATAAACACAAGCAAAAAGAAAAAGCAAGCAATAAATAATGAAAAACTCAATTAAAAGTTAATTAGTGATGTCACCAAGAAGATCATAATAATAGGGGGTGTGAGGGACCTGCAACACCCAATGCAGGACTGTCTTTAACACAGGGCAAAAGGGGCAGCTTTTTTTTTTATGGTTCATACCCGACTGCTGATGTAACATGGGGAACACACACATTCAGTCCTAATACTGTCACAGTCAAAAATACTCTGCTTATATTTATTTTAAAAAAAAATGTGCCAGACCGTGCCGGTGTCATGTGACATGCCAAGCTATTGCCATGTGCTGTTTTAGATGTGCACTGTGCAGCACTGGAGGCTAAGCCCTAACTCGGCATCCAGCCATTCCCACTGCATCAGAAAAGGTCCTACTGGGGTTACCACTGTTACCAGGTAACTGCTCTAGTTGTGGGGATTGTTTCTGGGTAGGGCTGACTGTAGGCGCATGCAGCAGAAAAGCTGGAGCGGCAGGCACCTGAGGATTTGAGCATCTGTGCAGCTGCATACACTGCTCTCTTCAGTCTTGAGGCTGTGTGACTCATCTCACACTGTATCCATGCAGCCTTGGACAGACAGCATCCAGTCTGCTGGTCCCCTTAGCCCTGCTCTTTCTGCTGTGGCCCTAAGATCAACTAACTGAAGTTTGTTAGGGGAACAGTGCTTTGTAGAAAGGTGTCAGTGGGAAGAATAAGTTTGTGCACACACGCCCCTCCCATTGCAGCATTGTCTAGTGTAGGGTGAGAGGGAACTTGTTCCTAGCAAAGAAGTGACATGTGCTGCTGTGGCTGATGTATAGTGTCATGCTGATACTTCATACATTAATGTAAGGTTTATTTTTATAGTTTTTATTTTCTCTCTTTCTCAGATTTTACAGCTTCCCAAGTCAGTAAACTTATATTTGTCTGCACCTCCATGCTTCCTCCTCAGTCTTTACCTTGCTTTGCTCCTGATGGCTGCCCTAAATCTCTTTAACCAGCTAACCTCACACCAGAATCACATTCAAAAGAATATTAAATGAATCCACAGTGGAGGAATTGATATATTTATTTACTTATTAGTACTGCTTAGGTCCAGTTTCACATATTGCAAATTTTTTTTTTTTTTTTAATTATTAGCCCAGTAGTGGATGATCCACCGCTGGGCTAATAATTTAAAAATAATAAAAAAATTGATTTAGTTGTTTTTTGGGATGTTGGGGTGGAGAGCGAAATTGCATGGGGTGGGGGCAAGAAAATTTTTGCCCAGGGTCCAGTCAATATTAAAGACGGACCTGGCACAATGGCAATCATTCCCCAACGAATATGCACACAACGGTATGGTATTTCAAAGTTTACATACCTAGGTGTCAGGGTTATCATAAGTGCTTGTCAGCAAACAACATTAGGATCATCCATGAGCTGTGTGATTCAAAAGCAAGATCTCCATGTACGTACGGGACGTCACTTCTGATGCAGTCTACACGTGTTTCATCCCCAGTGTCTTCTGGGACTTCCTCAGGGCTAACGTATTGGTGGTAAAATGGCTCTATTTATCTCGAGCCACATAATCACGCCCCTTAGAGTGATGAAAAATTATTTGCAACAAAAGTTAAAGAGTAACATATACAAAAGCACAATGCAAAGATTTTTTCTCAGATGGCGCTTACAAAATGCAGGAAAGATGCAAATGTACTCATTTAAAAACAGATGACAAAGTTGATGTACATAACTAGTTTCTTTCGCAAGTGTTACTAAGGGCAAACATTTTTGGAATATATCAAAATTATTTGTTCATCGAATAGCCCATTAACTACACAAACAACATTCTTAAGATCATTTATAAGAAGGGGGGAAATTCAATCTTTTCATTTAAGCCTCTTTACATCCAAACTGCTTCTTTGTGAAGGAGGACCCTATCTAGGTTCCCTCCACTATTATGCGTTATCCCTTTATCAATGCCAATACATCTTAAACTACCTAATTCTTGGTTGTGATATTGCTTGAAATGACAGGCAACACTTGTGTCTCTACCATGCTTTATGTCATCCCTGTGTTCCTGTATTCTATCCTTGAAAAACCTTTTGTTTTTTCCTACATAGAACACAGGGCATGAACAATAAAGCAGTTAGATCACTCCAATTGTTTTACAATTGAT
The DNA here is from genome assembly GCF_027579735.1 of Bombina bombina. Lineage (NCBI taxonomy): Eukaryota > Metazoa > Chordata > Amphibia > Anura > Bombinatoridae > Bombina > Bombina bombina. Next base: position 1,059,748,898 of record NC_069503.1, read on the forward strand.
AAAATAGTTAATGAAATATTTTTCTTTACTGTTTTAAAGTTGTCTGTTTTTTACTACATATTTACAATAGTCACAATTCCCACAGGTAAAACACCGTTTTGGAAGGGTCCTTTTAGAGAGCCAATCCGTGGATGACGGCTTCTAGAAAACACACTATGAACCAATTTATCTTTCAAGTTAGGGGCATGTCGTGCAACAAGTAAAGGATAATCTCCTACAACATCAGCAATCTTTTTTATAAGCAAGAAGAATTTTGAAGAATATTACGAGTATGAGCCCAATAAATATTATACTGCGTTATGATCCTTACTTTGCTGTCAGGTTCTTTTTTTCGTTCACCGTACAGCAAATTCTCGCGTGTCATTTTTCTAGTTCTTGCCAGTGAATATTTAAAGGGACACTCAATCAAAAGTAAACTTTCATTATTCAGATAGAGTATGCCATTTTAAACAACTTTCCAATTTACTTCCATTACCAAAATGTGCACAGTCTTTTTATATTTACACTTTTTGAGTCACCAGCTCCTACTGAGCATGTGCAAGAATAAGTGTGTATGCATTTGTGAATGGCTGATGGCTGTCACATGGTCAGAAAAAAAATCTGCTTCTCATTTGAAGTTTAGACAAAGTGCTATTGCATTGTCTTTTTATCTTGCATTTGTCGATTATGCAAATCTACTGTGTTGAATGGTCCTTTAAGTCTTGTTTTAGAGTAACCTCGTTTCAAAAACCTATCAGTCATTTCTACTGCCTGTTTATCAAAACTGCTCCTAGTGGAGCACTTTCCTTTTTAAAAATTGGGCATATGGAATGCTTCTTTTTAAAGGATCAGGATGATTACTTGTAGCCTTCAACAGGCTATTTGTAGCAGTGGGTTTTCTAAAATTCTCTGTTGTTAAAGTATAACCAACTTTTTTCATTTTTACATCAAGAAATTCCAATTCCTTAGCATCTACATTGCAAGTTAAGATAATATTTTAATCGTTATTGTTCAATACATCTACAAAGTTCTTAAGGGCTTCGGCTGTGTCATTCCATAAAATGGAAATGTCATCCACATATCTTAGCCAAACTCTTACAGATGACTGAACAAAATGATTCAAATTGTCAAAAACCTCCAAAAGCTCCCACCTGCCCAAATGCAAACATGCATAGGTGGGGGCGCAAATTGCCCCCATGACAGTACCTCTGGTTTGTCTATATATTTTTGAATCAAATTGGAAAGCATTATTTTTTAAAACAAACCTTAGGAGTTTTATTACAAATTTAGTGTGTTTTTTTAAATTACTTCCACGACTATCCAAAAATAATTCTGAAGCTGTTATTCCAACATTGTGGGGAATGGATGAATACAATCCTTCAACATTAAGTGAAACCAATAAAGTATTTTCCTCAACTGTAAGTTGGTCTAGTTTCCTCAATAAATCCAAAGTGTCTTTCACATATGTGGGAAGGGTCTGTACAAATGGTGTAAAAAAAAAAAAAGTCTACATATGTACCAATATTCTGGGTCACACTGCCAATACTAGAGATGATCGGGTGACCTGTAGGATTTTTTGGATTCTTATGAAGCTTAGGAAGGATGTAAAAATTCGACAAGAGTGGAAATTTGGGATACAGAAAGTCATGCTCTTTAGTAGTAGAAAGTCACCAAACTGTAACCATCAAAAAGATAGTAACAAAAAACAAAGGCGCCCTCCACAGGCTGTCGTAGAAGATAGATGATCACCAGGGTCAGCTCTTCTTAAGAATGAATGGAAAATCTGAGAATAAAATGAAAGAGAAGAAGGCGCTCCAATGGTGCAGAATGTTAAAACACAGCTGGATCTTCCCCAAAAATGATCCCCTTACAAATAAATGGGTACTCACAAACGGAGCGCACTATAATTCAGTGCTATTCTTGCAGGCTGGAGTATTCCAGCTAGCTCCCACCAGATTCGATGTGATTTTGAGTCTGGGATGAAAGAACAAAAATGGGGAGGGAAACAGGGAGACTCCAATGATGCAGATGGTCACTAATGCTTGCAAAGCCCCCAATATGTGCCCCTTCTGTGATGGAATATTCACATATGCTGCGCACTATAATGCAGTACAAGTAGTGCAAGCTGGTATATCAGAGTCTACCAGCTGACTCACTCCAAAAGAACAGCATCCACAGTCCAGCAAAGGATATGAGACCCCAAAATAAAGCTCACAAACCAATAAAATAAATGAAAATATCCCAAGGCAAGGGATATCATTTATTAAAAAGTAGTATAAAAACAATACAAGAATTTCTGCTACGCGTGTCAAGATGCTGCTGGCACCTTTTCATCAGGCAGTGGACCACAGAATAAGAATACTCTCTCTGCATCCGATGCAGAGAGAGACACTCTTTAGCCCTCTCTGCATCGGGCAGCGATGGTGCCGATCATTGGTGGGTGAGAGCGATTGCATGGAGGCGGGTGGGCGGCCATCGCTGGAGGATATCTGGCAGAGGGGGGTGGGATCACGTGTGGGGGTGCCGGGAGTGTGCACGGGCGCGGGCACGCATGGGGCAGAGGCGAGCGTGCATACAGGGGCAGGAGTGTGTGGGATCGCTACACTATGGGACAAAATATTAAGGGAAGGAGGGAGAGAGAAGGGGGGGGAAATTGTATCTAAGGGATCTGGGAGGGGGTGGGGGGTAGGTTATTGACACTTGTGTCTCTACCATGCTTTAAGTGAGCTCTTTCTTAATTTTAGGGTTAGTGGGGAACTGCATAGATCCTGGTGTGCACCATGACAGCATATACCCTCTTAATTTAGGTGGGGCTCCCCTCTGGTTGGGTGTTGCAGGTCCCTCACACACCCTATTATTATGATCTTCCTGGTGACGTCACTAATTAACTTTTTGTCCGTTCATCGCCGTGTCACCGCGGCTTCCGGATCTTCTCTGAGTGAATGACGTCACGTTGCTTAGCAACGTGACGCTTCCTCCGACACACCCCTCTGATGACGTCGCCGCTCCTGCCTTTAAACCACGGCGGGAGATCTTACTCGGGGCCCGTTTGTTTGTTCCCCTTGGAGTTTGTGAATACCATACCTAATTCTGTTCTATATTCTTGTGTACCGACTTCTGCCTGCCTGACCAAGCCTTTTGCCTTAACCCTATTACTGATGTTTGGATACCGACTTCTGCCTGCCTGACCTTGCTTTTGCCTTAACCCTGCTACTGTTATTTGGATACCGACTTCTGCCTGCCTGACCTTGCTTTTGCCTTATTCTACTACTGATGTTTGGATGCCGACTACTGCCTGCCTGACCTTGCTTATGCCTTATTCCACTATCTTTTCTTGGATAACTATAAGCCTGCTTAAAGGGACATTTACTTTTACAAGCTGCAAAAGAGAACTTTGCCTTTCTGTTTGTTATAAGCCTGCTTAAAGGGACATTTACTTTTACAAGCTGCAAAAGAGAACTTTGCCTTTCTGTTTGTTATAAGCCTGCTTAAAGGGACATTTACTTTTACAAGCTGCAAAAGAGAACTTTGCCTTTCTGTTTGTTATAAGCCTGCTTAAAGGGACTTTTACTTTTACAAGCTGCAAAAGAGAACTTTGCCTTTCTGTTTAAAGGGACATTTACTTTTACAAGCTGCAAGAGTGTTCTTTGCCTTTTTGTTACAAGCCTGCTTAAAGGGACATTTACAAAACTGCAAATAAGAGCATTATCTTTGTATTTTTCTAACCTACTTAAAGGGACGTTTTTTCCTTTGTGGCTTCCTTGCATACTGGAACAATTATTATTTTTTGTTACCATTCTCATCTGTTTCCTGAGTGGGTCACGTCCTGGTTATTTCTCAGTGTGCTAGCGTGTGTTTTCTATTCACGCTAGCAGTTGGGTTGCATCCCGGACTGATTCCTAAACGGCTGACATTACAAACGGGCCATAAATGGACCCCACTGAATTATCCATGGCCGTGGCTCACCAGGGACAGCTATTGGGATCTCATGCCACCCACTTGCAGTCTCTGGACACTAAACTTGATCAAATAACTGCTCTATTACAAAATTTGGTTGCTACTGCACCTCCCAATCCTAATCCCAATCCTAATCCTATTGAGGCATTACCTCCTTCGATTCCTAACAATCAGTCTCAGGTACAACTGAGTCCCAGGATACCTCTTCCGGATAAATATGATGGGAATCCTGAAGAATGTAGAGGCTTTTTGAATCAATGCCGTCTCCATTTCCGGAATAGCCCTACTCTTTTTGCTACTCCCTCTTCTAGAATCACATTTCTTATTTCTTTAATGAAAGGAAAAGCCTTGGCTTGGGTATCACCTCTGCTAGAAAAGAATGACCCTATACTTTTGGATGTTGATACATTTCTCTCTATGTTTTCAAATGTATTTGATAAACCTGGAAGGTCATCCGCTGCTGAAGCCACTCTCTTGGATTTACGTCAAGGTAGTCAACCAGTTTCTCAATACGCTATTGAGTTCCGCACCCTTGCCTCTGAAACTACTTGGAATCAGGGAGCACTTAGAGCCGCTTTTCGTAAAGGACTTTCTGAGCGTCTCAAGGATGAATTGGTGTATCGGGAACTTCCAGAATCCTTGGAAGCCTTAATAAATCTTTGCATCAGTCTCAACGCCAGATTTCATGAACGCCAACAAGAAAAGGATAGAACACAGAGGTCTTCAACTCGAACTCCTTTTCGTTTGGCTCCTCGTTTTTCTAATCCAGTCACTCCTGCCTCTCCTACTCCTGATCAGGCTGAACCCATGGAAGTGGGAAGTATAAAATTAACTGAGACTGAACGCTTGAGAAGACAGACTCTTGGCTTGTGTCTGTACTGTGGCCTTAAAGGGCATTTATTAAGGGATTGTCCTACTAGGCCAGTAAAAGCCAGGGCTTAACTCTAGTCCAGGGAACTGAGTTAAGCCAAAACAGTTGTCATTCCCTATACAAGAAACTTTTTGTTCCAGTAACCCTTCAAATTGGACATAGTAAGATTCATACCCAAGCTCTTATCGATTCTGGTGCTGGAGGAGTGTTCATTGACTCTACATTCGTCTCTACTCACTCTATACCATTATTAAAGAAAGAGTATTCCATTTCAGTCTCTACGGTCAGTGGAGATCCTTTGGGTTCTGGATATATTCAGTTTGCTACTCAACCCTTACTTCTCACCGTAGGAATACTTCATTCCGAGACAATTTGTTTTGATGTCATTCCCACTCCTCAATTTCCCATTATCTTGGGACTACCCTGGCTCCAAGTTCACAATCCTACTTTTTCTTGGACTTTCGGGGAACTCACTTCCTGGGGATCTACATGCCAGACTAAATGTCTTCAAAAGATCACCAAGTTACCACTCACTATTGCTCTCACTATCGAAACTCCGGATTCCTTACCTATGCCTTATCATGACTTTGTGGATGTTTTCTCCAAAAAAGAAGCTGAACGTCTTCCTCCTCACCGCCCTTTTGATTGCCCCATTGATCTCCTTCCCGGGGCTACCTATCCTCGAGGCAAGACATATCCACTTTCTAAACCTGAAAACATGGCTTTGGAAGAATATATTAAAGACAATTTGGCTAGAGGATTTATTCAACCCTCCTCTTCCCCTGTAGGGGCTGGTTTCTTTTTTGTAGGAAAAAAGGATGGCGGATTAAGACCCTGTATTGATTACAGAGGATTAAATCAGATTACCATCAAGAACAGTTATCCTCTACCCCTTATCCCTGAACTTTTTACTTATCTTCAGGGAGCCACCATATTCACCAAGCTTGATCTACGTGGTGCATACAATCTGATCCGTATACGCAAAGGAGATGAGTGGAAGACTGCTTTTAACACTCGATTTGGGCATTACGAATATCTGGTCATGCCCTTCGGGCTATGCAATGCTCCGGCGGTTTTCCAACATTTTGTAAACGAGGTCTTTCGTGATTTTTTGAATATCTTTGTCATCATATACCTTGACGATATCTTATTTTTTTCTCAGAACCACCAAGATCATGTGCACCACGTCAAGAAAGTACTTCAACGTTTAAGAGATTTCCATCTGTTTGCTAAACTGGAGAAATGTTCTTTCCATCAAAAATCCATACCCTTTCTGGGTTATGTAATATCGGCATCTGGATTTGAAATGGATCCTACTAAACTTTCTGCCATCTTGGATTGGCCTAGACCTGATTCTTTGAAGGCTTTACAACGTTTTCTGGGCTTCGCCAACTACTACAGGAAGTTCATCAAGAATTTTGCTACTATTACTTCTCCCCTTACTTTTCTCACTAGAAAAGGACAAAACTGTAAAAGATGGCCTCCTGAGGCTATAGAAGCTTTTGAGTCTCTCAAAGAAGCTTTTTCCTCTGCACCTATTCTCCGTCACCCAAATCCAGATTTTCAGTTTATCCTGGAAGTTGATGCTTCCTCTGTTGCTGCTGGAGCTGTTCTGTCTCAACGAATACCGGAGACTGGAAGGATTCATCCTGTTGCTTTTTTCTCTAAAAAATTCACTCCTTCTGAATTTAACTATGACGTAGGGAATAAAGAGTTGCTTACCATCAAAATGGCCTTGGATGAATGGAGGCATTGGCTGGAGGGTACTTCTTTGCTATTTACCATACTCACTGATCATAAGAACCTTCTTTATCTTCAAACGGCCAAACGATTGAATTCCAGACAAGCACGCTGGTCATGGTCATTGTTCTTCTCCCGGTTTCACTATAATTTGTCTTACATACCTGGTTCAAAAAACATTAAAGCAGACGCCCTTTCCAGACAATTTCAAGATATCCCAGTTCCTGAGTCTGGTACCATTCTCCAACCTCATGAAGTCATAGCCCAGCTAACAACTTCTTGGTTACAAGATTTACAGTCTGCTCAAAGGAATCTTCCTTTGTCCTGTAAACCTCCCGATGGTTTACTCTTTGTTCCTGAACGCCTTCGTTCCAAGATTCTATTTTGGGCTCATGATAGTCCCCTTTCTGGACATCCTGGCATCAGTATTACCACTCAAAATCTCAAACAGCATGTCTGGTGGCCTACTCTCTCTCAAGATGTTAAAGATTACGTCTCAGTATGCACACAATGTGCCATGAACAAAACTCCTCGCCAACTTCCTTCAGGATTGCTCCAACCATTGCCCATACCTCATCAGCCTTGGACTCATATATCCATGGACTTCATTACCGACCTTCCCTTGTCAGCTGGAAACAATACTATTTGGGTGGTGGTCGACAGGTTCACTAAGACTGCTCATTTTGTACCCTTATCAGGATTACCATCTGCCAAAAGACTCTCTGAACTTTTTATTTCACATATTGTAAGAATCCATGGATTTCCTCTAGATATTGTCTCAGATAGAGGGGTACAGTTTGTTTCTCGATTTTGGAGATCACTTTGTAAACATTTTGGAACTACAATATCCCTGTCTACTTCTCATCATCCACAATCTAACGGCCAGACTGAAAGGGTAAACCAGTGTCTTGAAACATATCTTAGACATTATGTGGATCATTATCACTCTAACTGGACTTCTTACCTTCCTTTGGCTGAATTGGCTCATAATGCCCGGTACAATTCCTCCCTTCAGACCTCTCCTTTTCATGCGGCTTACGGATATCAGCCCAGAACATTTCCTTTGCATACTTCTTCCACAGTGAATCCTGCTTCTGATCTTACTGCCCGAAGATTATCTCGACATTGGCGGAGAATACATCGTATCCTTTCTGTAGCTTCTAAACATTACAAGTTCTTTTCAGATCTTCGACGGAAGAAGGCTCCCAAGTATCGCCCTGGTGATAAAGTTTGGATTTCCTCTCGTTTTCTTCGCCTGAAACAACCTTCTAACAAATTGGGACCACGATACGTGGGTCCTTTCCGAATAATGGGTCAGGTGTGTTCCACTGCTTATCGGGTGGCTTTACCCAAGACTCTCAAAGTCCATCCGGTATTCCACGTTTCTCTTCTAAAACCTGTGATGACTAACAGGTATTCTAAACCTTTTTCTAAACCTCCACCTCTATTTGTGCATGGACACCCTGAGTTTGAGATCAGCCATATTCTGGATTCCAAGCTTCGTGGCAAGAAATTGTATTATCTCATTCATTGGAAAGGTTATCCAGTCACGGAACGATCTTGGGAACCGGCTCATCAGGTAAATGCTCCTACTTTAATCAAGGCCTTCCACAAGACTCATCCTGATAGGCCTGGTCCTGTCCCCCGGAGGGGTCCTTGAGGAGGGGGGTGCTGTCCTGATTTTGTCCGTTCATCGCTGTGTCACCGCGGCTCCCGGATCTTCTCTGAGTGAATGACGTCACGTTGCTTAGCAATGTGACGCTTCCTCCGACACACCCCTCTGATGACGTCGCCGCTCCTGCCTTTAAACCACGGCGGGAGATCTTACTCGGGGCCCGTTTGTTTGTTCCCCTTGGAGTTTGTGAGTACCATACCTAATTCTGTTCTATATTCTTGTGTACCGACTTCTGCCTGCCTGACCAAGCCTTTTGCCTTAACCCTATTACTGATGTTTGGATACCGACTTCTGCCTGCCTGACCTTGCTTTTGCCTTAACCCTGCTACTGTTATTTGGATACCGACTTCTGCCTGCCTGACCTTGCTTTTGCCTTATTCTACTACTGATGTTTGGATGCCGACTACTGCCTGCCTGACCTTGCTTATGCCTTATTCCACTATCTTTTCTTGGATAACTATAAGCCTGCTTAAAGGGACATTTACTTTTACAAGCTGCAAAAGAGAACTTTGCCTTTCTGTTTGTTATAAGCCTGCTTAAAGGGACATTTACTTTTACAAGCTGCAAAAGAGAACTTTGCCTTTCTGTTTGTTATAAGCCTGCTTAAAGGGACATTTACTTTTACAAGCTGCAAAAGAGAACTTTGCCTTTCTGTTTGTTATAAGCCTGCTTAAAGGGACTTTTACTTTTACAAGCTGCAAAAGAGAACTTTGCCTTTCTGTTTAAAGGGACATTTACTTTTACAAGCTGCAAGAGTGTTCTTTGCCTTTTTGTTACAAGCCTGCTTAAAGGGACATTTACAAAACTGCAAATAAGAGCATTATCTTTGTATTTTTCTAACCTACTTAAAGGGACGTTTTTTCCTTTGTGGCTTCCTTGCATACTGGAACAATTATTATTTTTTGTTACCATTTGTTACAGAAGCATTAGTTATTTTGTTGTGAGGAGCTTATTTCCCAGCAGCAATGCCTGAACCAGCAAGCCAGCGCCTAAGAAGGGCTCCAAGAAAACCGTAACAAGTATCATTTCATAAAGAGTTAACTCTTTTTTTTCAGCTTTTAGAAACTATTGTCTAATCACCTCTGGAGCCAGACTGCTAATTGATAAGATGAACTTGTAAACTTGTTATCTTAAGTACTGTAATCCTATTGTGGCCTGTCAAAGGACAGTGCTCTCTATCTAAATGTGTGATGGGGGATTTTGTGGGATTTTTTGGGATCCTTGGAAGCCTTAATAAATCTTTGTATCAGTCTCGACGCCAGATTTCATGAACGCCAACAAGAAAAGGATAGAACACAGAGGTCTTCAACTCGAACTCCTTTTCGTTTGGCTCCTCGTTTTTCTAATCCAGTCACTCCTGCCTCTCCTACTCCTGATCAGGCTGAACCCATGGAAGTGGGAAGTATAAAATTAACTGAGACTGAACGCTTGAGAAGACGGACTCTTGGCTTGTGTCTGTACTGTGGCCTTAAAGGGCATTTATTAAGGGATTGTCCTACTAGGCCAGTAAAAGCCAGGGCTTAACTCTAGTCCAGGGAACTGAGTTAAGCCAAAACAGTTGTCATTCCCTATACAAGAAACTTTTTGTTCCAGTAACCCTTCAAATTGGACATAGTAAGATTCATACCCAAGCTCTTATCGATTCTGGTGCTGGAGGAGTGTTCATTGACTCTACATTCGTCTCTACTCACTCTATACCATTATTAAAGAAAGAGTATTCCATTTCAGTCTCTACGGTCAGTGGAGATCCTTTGGGTTCTGGATATATTCAGTTTGCTACTCAACCCTTACTTCTCACCGTAGGAATACTTCATTCCGAGACAATTTGTTTTGATGTCATTCCCACTCCTCAATTTCCCATTATCTTGGGACTACCCTGGCTCCAAGTTCACAATCCTACTTTTTCTTGGACTTTCGGGGAACTCACTTCCTGGGGATCTACATGCCAGACTAAATGTCTTCAAAAGATCACCAAGTTACCACTCACTATTGCTCTCACTATCGAAACTCCGGATTCCTTACCTATGCCTTATCATGACTTTGTGGATGTTTTCTCCAAAAAAGAAGCTGAACGTCTTCCTCCTCACCGCCCTTTTGATTGCCCCATTGATCTCCTTCCCGGGGCTACCTATCCTCGAGGCAAGACATATCCACTTTCTAAACCTGAAAACATGGCTTTGGAAGAATATATTAAAGACAATTTGGCTAGAGGATTTATTCAACCCTCCTCTTCCCCTGTAGGGGCTGGTTTCTTTTTTGTAGGAAAAAAGGATGGCGGATTAAGACCCTGTATTGATTACAGAGGATTAAATCAGATTACCATCAAGAACAGTTATCCTCTACCCCTTATCCCTGAACTTTTTACTTATCTTCAGGGAGCCACCATATTCACCAAGCTTGATCTACGTGGTGCATACAATCTGATCCGTATACGCAAAGGAGATGAGTGGAAGACTGCTTTTAACACTCGATTTGGGCATTACGAATATCTGGTCATGCCCTTCGGGCTATGCAATGCTCCGGCGGTTTTCCAACATTTTGTAAACGAGGTCTTTCGTGATTTTTTGAATATCTTTGTCATCATATACCTTGACGATATCTTATTTTTTTCTCAGAACCACCAAGATCATGTGCACCATGTCAAGAAAGTACTTCAACATTTAAGAGATTTCCATCTGTTTGCTAAACTGGAGAAATGTTCTTTCCATCAAAAATCCATACCCTTTCTGGGTTATGTAATATCGGCATCTGGATTTGAAATGGATCCTACTAAACTTTCTGCCATCTTGGATTGGCCTAGACCTGATTCTTTGAAGGCTTTACAACGTTTTCTGGGCTTCGCCAACTACTACAGGAAGTTCATCAAGAATTTTGCTACTATTACTTCTCCCCTTACTTTTCTCACTAGAAAAGGACAAAACTGTAAAAGATGGCCTCCTGAGGCTATAGAAGCTTTTGAGTCTCTCAAAGAAGCTTTTTCCTCTGCACCTATTCTCCGTCACCCAAATCCAGATTTTCAGTTTATCCTGGAAGTTGATGCTTCCTCTGTTGCTGCTGGAGCTGTTCTGTCTCAACGAATACCGGAGACTGGAAGGATTCATCCTGTTGCTTTTTTCTCTAAAAAATTCACTCCTTCTGAATTTAACTATGACGTAGGGAATAAAGAGTTGCTTACCATCAAAATGGCCTTGGATGAATGGAGGCATTGGCTGGAGGGTACTTCTTTGCCATTTACCATACTCACTGATCATAAGAACCTTCTTTATCTTCAAACGGCCAAACGATTGAATTCCAGACAAGCACGCTGGTCATTGTTCTTCTCCCGGTTTCACTATAATTTGTCTTACATACCTGGTTCAAAAAACATTAAAGCAGACGCCCTTTCCAGACAATTTCAAGATATCCCAGTTCCTGAGTCTGGTACCATTCTCCAACCTCATGAAGTCATAGCCCAGCTAACAACTTCTTGGTTACAAGATTTACAGTCTGCTCAAAGGAATCTTCCTTTGTCCTGTAAACCTCCCGATGGTTTACTCTTTGTTCCTGAACGCCTTCGTTCCAAGATTCTATTTTGGGCTCATGATAGTCCCCTTTCTGGACATCCTGGCATCAGTATTACCACTCAAAATCTCAAACAGCATGTCTGGTGGCCTACTCTCTCTCAAGATGTTAAAGATTACGTCTCAGTATGCACACAATGTGCCATGAACAAAACTCCTCGCCAACTTCCTTCAGGATTGCTCCAACCATTGCCCATACCTCATCAGCCTTGGACTCATATATCCATGGACTTCATTACCGACCTTCCCTTGTCAGCTGAAAACAATACTATTTGGGTGGTGGTCGACAGGTTCACTAAGACTGCTCATTTTGTACCCTTATCAGGATTACCATCTGCCAAAAGACTCTCTGAACTTTTTATTTCACATATTGTAAGAATCCATGGATTTCCTCTAGATATTGTCTCAGATAGAGGGGTACAGTTTGTTTCTCGATTTTGGAGATCACTTTGTAAACATTTTGGAACTACAATATCCCTGTCTACTTCTCATCATCCACAATCTAACGGCCAGACTGAAAGGGTAAACCAGTGTCTTGAAACATATCTTAGACATTATGTGGATCATTATCACTCTAACTGGACTTCTTACCTTCCTTTGGCTGAATTGGCTCATAATGCCCGGTACAATTCCTCCCTTCAGACCTCTCCTTTTCATGCGGCTTACGGATATCAGCCCAGAACATTTCCTTTGCATACTTCTTCCACAGTGAATCCTGCTTCTGATCTTACTGCCCGAAGATTAACTCGACATTGGCGGAGAATACATTGTATCCTTTCTGTAGCTTCTAAACGTTACAAGTTCTTTTCAGATCTTCGACGGAAGAAGGCTCCCAAGTATCGCCCTGGTGATAAAGTTTGGATTTCCTCTCGTTTTCTTCGCCTGAAACAACCTTCTAACAAATTGGGACCACGATACGTGGGTCCTTTCCGAATAATGGGTCAGGTGTGTTCCACTGCTTATCGGGTGGCTTTACCCAAGACTCTCAAAGTCCATCCGGTATTCCACGTTTCTCTTCTAAAACCTGTGATGACTAACAGGTATTCTAAACCTTTTTCTAAACCTCCACCTCTATTTGTGCATGGACACCCTGAGTTTGAGATCAGCCATATTCTGGATTCCAAGCTTCGTGGCAAGAAATTGTATTATCTCATTCATTGGAAAGGTTATCCAGTCACGGAACGATCTTGGGAACCGGCTCATCAGGTAAATGCTCCTACTTTAATCAAGGCCTTCCACAAGACTCATCCTGATAGGCCTGGTCCTGTCCCCCGGAGGGGTCCTTGAGGAGGGGGGTGCTGTCATGATTTTGTCCGTTCATCGCTGTGTCACCGCGGCTCCCGGATCTTCTCTGAGTGAATGACGTCACGTTGCTTAGCAATGTGACGCTTCCTCCGACACACCCCTCTGATGACGTCGCCGCTCCTGCCTTTAAACCACGGCGGGAGATCTTACTCGGGGCCCGTTTGTTTGTTCCCCTTGGAGTTTGTGAGTACCATACCTAATTCTGTTCTATATTCTTGTGTACCGACTTCTGCCTGCCTGACCAAGCCTTTTGCCTTAACCCTATTACTGATGTTTGGATACCGACTTCTGCCTGCCTGACCTTGCTTTTGCCTTAACCCTGCTACTGTTATTTGGATACCGACTTCTGCCTGCCTGACCTTGCTTTTGCCTTATTCTACTACTGATGTTTGGATGCCGACTACTGCCTGCCTGACCTTGCTTATGCCTTATTCCACTATCTTTTCTTGGATAACTATAAGCCTGCTTAAAGGGACATTTACTTTTACAAGCTGCAAAAGAGAACTTTGCCTTTCTGTTTGTTATAAGCCTGCTTAAAGGGACATTTACTTTTACAAGCTGCAAAAGAGAACTTTGCCTTTCTGTTTGTTATAAGCCTGCTTAAAGGGACATTTACTTTTACAAGCTGCAAAAGAGAACTTTGCCTTTCTGTTTGTTATAAGCCTGCTTAAAGGGACTTTTACTTATACAAGCTGCAAAATAGAACTTTGCCTTTCTGTTTAAAGGGACATTTACTTTTACAAGCTGCAAGAGTGTTCTTTGCCTTTTTGTTACAAGCCTGCTTAAAGGGACATTTACAAAACTGCAAATAAGAGCATTATCTTTGTATTTTTCTAACCTACTTAAAGGGACGTTTTTTTCCTTTGTGGCTTCCTTGCATACTGGAACAATTATTATTTTTTGTTACCATTTGTTACAGAAGCATTAGTTATTTTGTTGTGAGGAGCTTATTTCCCAGCAGCAATGCCTGAACCAGCAAGCCAGCGCCTAAGAAGGGCTCCAAGAAAACCGTAACAAGTATCATTTCATAAAGAGTTAACTCTTTTTTTTTCAGCTTTTAGAAACTATTGTCTAATCACCTCTGGAGCCAGACTGCTAATTGATAAGATGAACTTGTAAACTTGTTATCTTAAGTACTGTAATCCTATTGTGGCCTGTCAAAGGACAGTGCTCTCTATCTAAATGTGTGATGGGGGATTTTGTGCTTCCCCCCCTCTCCCCCTGGGAGTGCCCTGTGTGCATGTAACCTTAATAAAAAGCAGGCTGGGCATCCCAGTCCTGAGTTCTTGTTTGACCCTCAATCGCAGCGTTGACTCGTTTTTGTGGGCAGAAGGGTATCCTAGCTGTACTGCAGCTAAGGGAGATTATTCTATATTTGCGAGACTCATATAGAATACTATGGAAAGCAGCTTCTCCCCTCTTTAGCAATAGGGATCCAGGCTACTAAGCGGTCCATCTCTCAGCGAGACTAAGGGTAACCGTAACATTTGGCGGCAGCGGCGGGATTTTCCTGGATTTCCTAGGAGAGGTACAGAACGGATGGAGAGCGCTTACGAAAAATTGAAGCGTACAACCCTAAAAGATTTACTTGAAAGCAGAGGGGGGTACGCCAGCAACCGGCCGAGGAGAGAGCTGATCGCAGAATTGACCGAACTGGATCAGAGCTTCACAATGGCGGAAACACCGACCACGATTAGTGACGAAAAAACCAGGATTGTTCGGGAAAGGCTCTCATTATACGGGCCGAACCCCTCCATGGAATTGGTACAGCAGTTGATGGCGGAGGCGGACGAGGATATACGAGAGACTCGAGCCCACGAACTCAACCTAGCGAACGCACACCGCAATGCTGAAGCCCCGCAGGTAATCATCCCTGTCGAAAATGCTGGGAGGCCCAAGACACCCTATGCGGCATTTCGACCCTTCCTAGAGAGCGAGACAGGGATTGATGAATATTTGGCGGACTTCGAAAGGCAATGTGCCCTGCACCAGATTCCCAACAGAGAGTGGCCCACGATATTGTCTGGGAAACTATCCGGGCGAGCCCTGGAAGCCTTTCGTACTCTGGGTGCTGAGGAAGTGACACAGTATGAGCTAGTTAAGGAGACACTGTTGCGACGGTACGCTGTAACTCCGGACACGTATCGCCGACAGTTTCGGGGCACGGAAAAGAAGCCTAACGATACCCATATGGAATGGGCGCACCGAATGCGGAGAGCGGCAAATCACTGGCTGAGCGGAAGTAAAGCGGTGACTGGGGAGGAAATTTTACAATTGTTTCTCTTAGAACATTTTTATAATGGCATGGAACAGCAAGGGAAGGAATGGCTGCGAGACAGGCGGCCTTCTACCTTAGAAGAAGCAGCCAAATTGGCCGATGAACATTATGACTCCCGTCTTCACGAACCCATGAACTACCGAGCTCCAGCACGGGTCGAACCCAGAGAGGTTTACCGTGCACCCCCTCGTGCTGAATTCCGAGCCCCAGTGCCCACAGGGCCCGTCCGAAACTCAGGACCACCCAATAACAGCTCTGAGCGTCCCAGACCGACTTGCCACCGATGCAAGCAACCAGGGCATTTCATGGCTAGCTGCCCCCTTAATACGCACCAGACACCCAGGAATTACAATTACCCCTCTGGGTCCTATCGTCCGGCCCGGGCCCTCTGTGTTAACCAAGAGGCCCCTATGGAGGGATATGTGGGGCCGCTTCACGAGGCAGACCCTGTATATGCTGCCTCAGATAACCGCCAGCACCATCGGCAGAGGGTATGGCTCGAGGGGTGATCTACCGAGGGATTGCGAGACACAGGGGCTACTATCACGCTGGTACAGAGTCATTTGGTGCCAGAGCACAAGCGATCCGGACAGACTGTGGCCGTTAGAGTGGCGGGGGGGGATGTGTACAAAATTCCAACAGCTAAAGTGCATCTTGATTGGGGAGCTGGAAAGGGGGCTGTGAACGTGGGCCTAATGGATAATTTACCTGCCGAAGTACTACTGGGCAACGATTTGGGCCCCATGACTTCTGCCTATGCTCCAGTATGCAACAACGAGGCGGACCCAGTGACTACACGGGCCCAAGCCCGGACGGAGCGAGAGCTCTCACCAGTGCGGGAGACACAGGTAAGACCTACCCCGACCTTGCCTGACAGGTTAGGCCCCATACCCTGGGACACCCCAGATGCTTTCGAGGCAGAGTCTAAGACTGACCCGACCTTACAAAAGTACCGGGAACGAGCAGAGACCGGAGGGGGCGGGGCAGATAACAAAACATTCTTATGGGAAAAAGGGAAACTATACCACTGGACAGAGAAAAGGGGACAGCGTAGGCGACAGCTGGTAGTGCCCCACAAATACCGTCAAGAAATCCTCAAAATAGGCCACGACATCCCCTTAGCAGGCCACCTAGCCGTTACCCGTACCCTACACCGCATTACTCACACGTTCTTTTGGCCAGGGGTGCACGCTGACGTTAGAACTTACTGTAACACCTGCGATGTGTGTCAACGAGTAGGAAGGCGAGGCGATCACCCTAAAGCCCAGCTAGTAAATATGCCCATTGTAGAGGAACCCTTCAGCCGGGTTGCTATTGACCTAGTGGGACCACTGGCTACCCCTAGTCCCTCCGGTAAGCGATACATTCTTACCGTAGTGGACTACGCTACCAGGTACCCAGAGGCTGTCGCCCTATCCAACATACAAGCGGATACGGTAGCGAATGCACTAGTACAGGTGTTCTCCCGGGTAGGATTTCCAAAAGAAATCCTATCCGACCGAGGCACCCAATTTACGGCTGAATTGACCCAACAACTCTGGCAGGTTTGCAAAATTAAGTCCCTCCTGAGCTCCCCATACCACCCCCAGACGAACGGGCTGTGTGAGAGGTTCAATGGGACCCTCAAGCAAATGCTCAAGACGTTCACTCAGGAATACCGAGACTGGGAACGCTTCCTGCCGCACCTCCTATTTGCTTATCGGGAGGTGCCCCAGGAAACGACAGGGTTCTCTCCCTTCGAGTTGCTCTACGGAAGAAAGGTACGGGGACCCCTAAACCTGATCTGGGAGCACTGGGAGGGAGAGATGGAGGCTGACGGTGTCCCAATTGTGCCATACGTGCTGGAACTCAGGGACCGAATGGAGCAATTAGCCAAATCCGTGCGGGCTAATCTCCAGTTGGCCCAGAGAAGACAGAAAGTATGGTACGATCGGGGGGCCCGAAAGAGAATCTTCACCATAGGACAAAAGGTGTTAGTACTTAAGCCGGTGAAGACAGACAAATTGCAGGCGTCCTGGCAGGGTCCCTACCAGATCGTAGAGAAAAGGGGAGACACCACTTATGTGATAGCTAGCTGCCACGACAACAATCTTAGAAAGACATTCCATGTAAACCTGCTCAAGGAATATTTTGAGCGACCAGAGAACGTGACGGCCGTATGTTGTTCCCCTCAGGAAGACCCCGACAGTTTACCCATTCCAGACCTATTAGAAAAGAGCCTCCCCACAGGTATAGTGGCGCAGGTTCAGATAGGGGACCGACTTAGCCCCACTGAAAGGGAGCAGCTCAACCAACTCCTCCAGTCCAAACACCTCACCTTCTCCCCGAAGCCAGGGTACACTACTTTAACCACCCACCAGGTAGATACTCCGGGACAAGCTCCCTTGCGCCAGGCTCCGTACCGAATCCCCGAAGCAGTTAGGACAGGAATGAAGAAGGAGATCGATGAGATGCTCCAGCTCAGGGTAATTGAGCCCTCCGATAGTCCCTGGGCCTCCCCAGTTGTCTTGGTGCCCAAGAAAGATGGGACCACCCGGTTCTGCGTAGACTATCGGAGGCTCAATGAAAAGACCGTGACGGACGCTTACCCTATGCCCAGGGTAGACGAGCTACTCGATCGTATAGCCAGGGGAAATTACCTGACCACTATTGACCTCTGCAAAGGTTACTGGCAGATTCCCCTGGCCCCGGAGGCTATCCCCAAGTCGGCATTCGTCACTCCATTCGGCTTATATCAGTTTAGGGTAATGCCGTTTGGGATGAAGAATGCCCCAGCTACATTCCAGCGCTTGGTGGATAGGCTCCTGGATGGCTTCCAGAGTTTTGCTTGCGCCTACCTGGACGACATAGCGATCCACAGTGAGTCCTGGGAGGACCACTTAGCTCATGTGGGAATGGTTCTGGATCAGATCCGGGCTGCTGGCCTGACTCTGAAGCCAGAAAAATGCCACTTTGGGATGGCCGAGGTACAGTACCTGGGTCACCGGGTGGGGTGTGGAAAGCAGCGACCAGAGCCGGCCAAAATAGAAGCTGTCGCCAATTGGCCCACCCCCATCACTAAGACTCAGGTCCTAGCCTTCCTGGGCACGGCAGGGTACTATAGACGGTTCGTACCAGACTACAGCACACTTGCCAAACCCCTGACTGACTTGACCAAAAAGAACTTACCTCGACAGGTCCTGTGGTCTCCCCACTGTGAAACGGCTTTCCAGGCTCTCAAAAATGCTCTAATTAACGCTCCTGTCTTGGCGGCCCCAGCCCTTAACAAACGTTTTATCGTCCATACAGATGCTTCCATGTTCGGGCTGGGAGCCGTCCTCAGCTAAGTAGGCGAAGATGGAGGGGAGCATCCAGTTGCCTACATCAGCCGGAAGCTCCTGCCCCGCAAAGTCAGCTATGCAGCGGTCGAAAAGGAGTGTTTGGCTTTGGTGTGGGCATTAAAGAAATTGACTCCCTATTTATATGGTCAGGAGTTCACTCTGGTCACCGACCATAACCCGTTGGTGTGGCTGAACCGGGTCTCTGGAGATAACGGCAGGCTATTACGTTGGAGCTTATCGTTGCAACCCTTCAATTTCACCATTACTTACAGACCTGGGAAACAGAATGGCAACGCCGACGGGTTGTCCAGACAAACCGACCTCAGCCCCGCATAACCAGCGGTCTGGACAGCCTTAGTCTGCCCCGAAAAGGGGTCAGACCGTGTCTGCCAGAGTGTTCCACAGAAAGGGAGCACTGTTACAGAAGCATTAGTTATTTTGTTGTGAGGAGCTTATTTCCCAGCAGCAATGCCTGAACCAGCAAGCCAGCGCCTAAGAAGGGCTCCAAGAAAACCGTAACAAGTATCATTTCATAAAGAGTTAACTCTTTTTTTTCAGCTTTTAGAAACTATTGTCTAATCACCTCTGGAGCCAGACTGCTAATTGATAAGATGAACTTGTAAACTTGTTATCTTAAGTACTGTAATCCTATTGTGGCCTGTCAAAGGACAGTGCTCTCTATCTAAATGTGTGATGGGGGATTTTGTGCTTCCCCCCCTCTCCCCCTGGGAGTGCCCTGTGTGCATGTAACCTTAATAAAAAGCAGGCTGGGCATCCCAGTCCTGAGTTCTTGTTTGACCCTCAATCGCAGCGTTGACTCGTTTTTGTGGGCAGAAGGGTATCCTAGCTGTACTGCAGCTAAGGGAGATTATTCTATATTTGCGAGACTCATATAGAATACTATGGAAAGCAGCTTCTCCCCTCTTTAGCAATAGGGATCCAGGCTACTAAGCGGTCCATCTCTCAGCGAGACTAAGGGTAACCGTAACACCATTCTCATCTGTTTCCTGAGTGGGTCACGTCCTGGTTATTTCTCAGTGTGCTAGCGTGTGTTTTCTATTCACGCTAGCAGTTGGGTTGCATCCCGGACTGATTCCTAAACGGCTGACACTTTTAATTGAGTTTTTCGTTATCATTTATTGCTTGCTTTTTCTTTTTGCTTGTGTTTTATTTTGCTTTTTATTTTTTTGTTTTTTATTTGGTGCTTAGTTTATTTTTGTTGGAAAAAATGTCTATTTTTATTGGCAGTGTATATGTACACCATCACATCTCTCTTGTTCATACTGTATTACTCTGTTTGTTCTTGACATTGGTAAAAGTTAAAATGTATTTAAAAATATCATGTAAGGATTCTAATGAGATAATGTATAAAATAACATTTGTTCTGTAAAAGAATATTTAAAAGAAAAAAAGAAAAAGTAAAAAAGAAAAGAAGGGGAGTCGCAAACTACTGACTGCTTACGATCCATTTACCTTTCAAATGGACTACTATAAGGTTACAGGTATTAAAATACTACGACTTTTGTACCAATTTAATCCACTGTTATGCCTCTTTTCAATGATCTGTAGATCTGGCACAGTTAGTCCTGTTTTAGCCTTATTCTGACCAGGATTAACATGGGTTAAGTGGGTAATTTGTCATGGCTTTAATGCTAATTATTTACATTTATACTACTGATTGATAGAACCATGTGAGGTGATTAGAATGATCACTTTATTATCATTCTGGAGACATATATTAATATTCATAACTTTTATGATGTTTTCTCATCTGTATATTTTATCTCACTAGTGGAGCTAAGAGTTGTATAGTTATGGTAGTTAGATAAATATTTGTACTGTATATTGTTTATAACAGCTAATTTCTCTTTACCATATGAAGCCCTTCCGCTGGGGCCTTTTTATACAGGGAGTGCAGAATTATTAGGCAAATGAGTATTTTGACCACATCATCCTCTTTATGCATGTTGTCTTACTCCAAGCTGTATAGGCTCAAAAGCCTACTACCAATTAAGCATATTAGGTGATGTGCATCTCTGTAATGAGAAGGGGTGTGGTCTAATGACATCAACACCCTATATCAGGTGTGCATAATTATTAGGCAGCTTCCTTTCCTTTGGCAAAATGGGTCAAAAGAAGGACTTGACAGGCTCAGAAAAGTCAAAAATAGTGAGATATCTTGCAGAGGGATGCAGCACTCTTAAAATTGCAAAGCTTCTGAAGCGTGATCATCGAACAATCAAGCGTTTCATTCAAAATAGTCAACAGGGTCGCAAAAAGCGTGTGGAAAAACCAAGGCGCAAAATAACTGCCCATGAACTGAGAAAAGTCAAGCGTGCAGCAGCCAAGATGCCACTTGCCACCAGTTTGGCCATATTTCAGAGCTGCAACATCACTGGAGTGCCCAAAAGCACAAGGTGTGCAATACTCAGAGACATGGCCAAGGTAAGAAAGGCTGAAAGACGACCACCACTGAACAAGACACACAAGCTGAAACGTCAAGACTGGGCCAAGAAATATCTCAAGACTGATTTTTCTAATGTTTTATGGACTGATGAAATGAGAGTGAGTCTTGATGGGCCAGATGGATGGGCCCGTGGCTGGATTGGTAAAGAGCAGAGAGCTCCAGTCCGACTCAGACGCCAGCAAGGTGGAGGTGGAGTACTGGTTTGGGCTGGTATCATCAAAGATGAGCTTGTGGGGCCTTTTCGGGTTGAGGATGGAGTCAAGCTCAACTCCCAGTCCTACTGCCAGTTTCTGGAAGACATCTTCTTCAAGCAGTGGTACAGGAAGAAGTCTGCATCCTTCAAGAAAAACATGATTTTCATGCAGGACAATGCTCCATCACACGCGTCCAAGTACTCCACAGCGTGGCTGGCAAGAAAGGGTATAAAAGAAGAAAATCTAATGACATGGCCTCCTTGTTCACCTGATCTGAACCCCATTGAGAACCTGTGGTCCATCATCAAATGTGAGATTTACAAGGAGGGAAAACAGTACACCTCTCTGAACAGTGTCTGGGAGGCTGTGGTTGCTGCTGCACGCAATGTTGATGGTGAACAGATCAAAACACTGACAGAATCCATGGATGGCAGGCTTTTGAGTGTCCTTGCAAAGAAAGGTGGCTATATTGGTCACTGATTTGTTTTTGTTTTGTTTTTGAATGTCAGAAATGTATATTTCTCCAACATAGGTGTGTCCGGTCCACGGCGTCATCCTTACTTGTGGGATATTCTCTTCCCCAACAGGAAATGGCAAAGAGCCCAGCAAAGCTGGTCACATGATCCCTCCTAGGCTCCGCCTACCCCAGTCATTCTCTTTGCCGTTGTACAGGCAACATCTCCACGGAGATGGCTTAGAGTTTTCAAAGAAGGAACGCTTGTTGCACAATTTGGATGTTGTTCGCGCTCTAAAATTCTATTTAGATGCTACAAAGGATTTTAGACAAACATCTTCCTTGTTTGTTGTTTATTCAGGTAAAAGGAGAGGTCAAAAAGCAACTTCTACCTCTCTCTCTTTTTGGATTAAAAGCATCATCAGATTGGCTTACGAGACTGCCGGACGGCAGCCTCCCGAAAGAATCACAGCTCATTCCACTAGGGCTGTGGCTTCCACATGGGCCTTCAAGAACGAGGCTTCTGTTGATCAGATATGTAGGGCAGCGACTTGGTCTTCACTGCACACTTTTACCAAATTTTACAAGTTTGATACTTTTGCTTCTTCTGAGGCTATTTTTGGGAGAAAGGTTTTGCAAGCCGTGGTGCCTTCCATTTAGGTGACCTGATTTGCTCCCTCCCTTCATCCGTGTCCTAAAGCTTTGGTATTGGTTCCCACAAGTAAGGATGACGCCGTGGACCGGACACACCTATGTTGGAGAAAACAGAATTTATGTTTACCTGATAAATTTCTTTCTCCAACGGTGTGTCCGGTCCACGGCCCGCCCTGGTTTTTTAATCAGGTCTCATAATTTATTTTCTTTAACTACAGTCACCACGGTACCATATGGTTTCTCCTATGCTATTATTCCTCATTAACGTCGGTCGAATGACTGGGGTAGGCGGAGCCTAGGAGGGATCATGTGACCAGCTTTGCTGGGCTCTTTGCCATTTCCTGTTGGGGAAGAGAATATCCCACAAGTAAGGATGACGCCGTGGACCGGACACACCGTTGGAGAAAGAAATTTATCAGGTAAACATAAATTCTGTTTTGTGAATGTTGAGATGTTATATTGGTTTCACTGGTAAAAATAAATAATTGAAATGGGTATATATTTGTTTTTTGTTAAGTTGCCTAATAATTATGCACAGTAATAGTCACCTGCACACACAGATATCCCCCTAAAATAGCTATAACTAAAAACAAACTAAAAACTACTTCCAAAACTATTCAGCTTTGATATTAATGAGTTTTTTGGGTTCATTGAGAACATGGTTGTTGTTCAATAATAAAATTAATCCTCAAAAATACAACTTGCCTAATAATTCTGCACTCCCTGTATATATTGATATATATATAGTCCAAATAGATTTATAATATAATAGCTTTAGATTATAGCTGAATCTGATCCTCCTGTAGTTGTGTACTACATTATTAGCTTATGTCTAGGTGTTGTTATAAATTTTAGGCTACAGTTGGCACTATTTGGCATACTCTATAGTGTATAGTTAAACAATATCTCCTGAAACAGCAAGTTGCCTGTAGTGTATCCACTTGGTCCTACCCTCACTCTAAATGAATACATATTACACAAAACAGAAAGAAAATAAAAGAGGTTGTGGGTGCACATAGTGTTTCTAAAACGTAACATTTATTACTCAGGCTAAAATCTGTTGAATTAAGTACAAGCTCTTTTTCAAGAGAAGTAAGAGCCCTTAAAAGAGCCGTTAATCACTGAACCATGAAAAAAACAACAAGTGGCAAAAAAGGCCATATTTAGAGGGGTGGTCAGAGAAACTGGCCTAATACATAGAGAAAAAAAAGATACAAAAACCCCCCACACCAGTCAGAGAAGAATGCCCCCACTTTCCCGGCCAATAACTGGTCACGTCGACATTGGGTGGGGATATCCTCCACACCCTCCCAGACCTAGAAAAGTGCCCAAAAATAACAAAATAGAAAATAATAATGAAGTAACGCAAATTGGTCCATATACGGCCTTTATCAAATTGATATGCCTGTATATGGTATATGATCCTTTTCTACAGTTTTCAACAAAAAGAGGTATTAATCATTGTTACTGAGATACCTTTATGACAGACTGTGTTATGTTACAGGATATATATTTCTGATATGTCTGGAGCTTTACTTTGAAAACTGTACTGGTAAATTGGCTTTTTATATATATATATATATATATATATATATATATATATATATATATATTGTTGTTGTTTTTAAATACCTCATTATATATATATATAGGCTAAACATATTGCCGCTTTAAGAAGGAACACATATGAAAAATACATATATCAGGGTTCTTATACAAAACATTTCTTTAAACAGCCCTGAAAACAGCCCTGACATATGTATTTTTCATATGTGTCCCTTTTTAAAGCGGCAATATGGTCAGCCTATATATATATATATATATATATATATATATATATATATATATATATATATATATATATATATATATTTCCAGTACTCTTCATAGTATGCCTATAAGCTGCAATATGAGCACACCATTCATCCATTTATGTCCTTTAAAGTCTCATCTCACCACACCTCCCATCTCATATTCATTTATGTATTTTCTATATTTTTTTGTGTACTGAATTTGCAAGGCTGATTATTTACTACTTGATATATTGTATGGTATATGTGTTTACAGAGGTGTGCTACTTGATCCTGATGAAGGTCTCCAGAAACGTACCACACTGTTGTCTATGGGCATAGAATAAAGCTGTGAAAAATTGCCTGGGGAATGGACTTTCTAATGCATCTTACTTTATGATATGATCTTTTGAAGCAATAGTGAGTCCTCATGAAATTTTTCAATATAGATGGTGTAGGGTGACTGGAATTTGGTTTGATAATATTAAAGTTTGTGTTCCTTTTGGTTTCTATATATTTTGCACATGATGCACAATTAATTAAAAAAACTATCCAACTAAAGATGACACCAAAGAAATAGCAATAAATCACAATGATATACGCACTGACAGATTCTAAGTTTATTTGTGCTCAAGTTCAGCTGGTGTCATGAATCTTCTGACAAAAGATATAAAACCATACACTCCTAGAAAAAGAAAGAACTCTGTTTCCTCAAAGGTCTGAGTGTCACAAATGTTTTTTAAAATACTTACGCAATAGTACCATGGCCCTTTAAATGGACATTAAAGGGATACTGAACCCAATTTTTTTCTTTTATGATTCAGATAGAGAATGCAATTCTAAGCAACTTTCTAATTTACTCCTATTATAATTTTTTCTTTTTTCTCTTGGTATCTTTATTTGAAAAAGCAGGAATGTAAGCTTACGAGCCGACTTATCTTTGGTTCAGCACCTGGGTTCAGCTTGCTGATTAGTGGCTAAATGTACCCACCAATCAGCAAGAGCTATCCAGGGTGCTGAACCAAAAATTGGCCGGCTCATAAGCTTACACTTCTGCCTTTTCAAATAAAGATACCAAGAGAACAAAGAAAAAATTATATGGGTAAATAAAAAAGTTGCTTAAAATTGCATGTTCTATCTGAATCATGAAAGAGAAAAATTGGGTTCAGTATCCCTTTAAACACTAAGGGTTAGATTACAAGTGGATCGCTAATTTATAGCGCGCCCGCAAACAGGCAAATTTGCCTGTTTGCGGGCGCAAGATAAATAACCAGCCATTACAACCAGCTTGCGATAGCAATTAGCGCTTATAAAATTAACCAGAGATCAGATTTCTGGTTAATTTTATATAAATGTGTCCCAAATGCCCACAAAATCAAGTGCTAGTTTTCTTTTCTTTAAAAAAAAAAAAGTAGTATTTTTTTTAATAAGAAAACTGCACTTAGCAATTTTGGGAGGCTAAAATCGGCAGCTCTGGGGTGTTAGAAAAAAATAAGTGCGGCCATCATCACTGCGCTACTTGCTCCCTTCGCTGCGTGAGGTTCTCATACCGTGTCTCAAGGCATGAGAACAAGGCTCCCATAGGAGCCTATGGAGGTGCACTCTTGTACGCGCAATGTTTCCCAGCAATGTGAACGCGAGCTTGTGTTCGTATTGCTGTCAACTTGTAATACCAGCGCACATTAGCTTTCCCAAAAGCGCTATTTAGCTCTCCACTTGTAATCTAGGCCTAAATGAATGCTAGATATAATATATTCAAATCATTCAAAGAGTAGCCTGATGTAATATGCACATTTATTTTTGTATATGTTGTTATTGTTTATTAGTTGATAAAGTATTGAACAAATGAGTCTGAAGCAATGCTGTAACCTAGGCTTGAAAAGCTATTGAAAATGAGGTTATAGCAATGGTTTCTGATGGTTAAATGGATTGAAATAGGTTTTAATTTAAAAACAAACACAAAAAGCCAGATAAGACACTTTACACAGCAATTTTGATGGATGCCTTCTATCCCTAGATTTGAGTATATAGTTGCCCTTGATGTGCAGTGGTCAAACACCTAAAAAGCATTAATGCACTAACAAATTAAAACACGTCATTTTTCTGCATCACACTATCCCTTTAAAGGGACACTGTACCCAAAATTTTTCTTTCGTGATTCAGATTGAGCATGACATTTTAAGCAACTTTCTGATTTACTCCTATTATCACATTTTCTTTATTCTCTTGGTATCTTTATTTGAAATGCAAGAATGTAAGTTTAGATGCCGGCCCATTTTTGGTGAACAACCTGGGTTGTCCTTGCTGAATGGTGGATAAATTCATCCACCAATAAAAAAGTGCTGTCCATAGTACTGAAACAAAAAAAAGCTTAGATACCTTCTTTTTCAAATAATGATAGCAAGAGAACGAAGAAAAATTGATAATAGGAGTAAATTAGAAAGTTGCTTAAAATTGCATGATCTTTCTGAATTACAAAATAAAAAAATTGGGTTCAGTGTCCCTTTAAATGGACATATTAGCCATATAATAAATCACTTGAAAGTGACGCAGCATATCTGTAAAAAGCTGACTATCACATTATGGGCTAAGTTACAAGTGGCACACTAACGTTTGTGTACAAGCAATATCAGGATATTGTGGGCGCATTAATTTGCACACATATTACAAGTGCATAAAGGTTTAGGGCTAAAAAAAAGTTGCACCAAACACAGCATAAATACATTAAAATATACTGATACTCTCATATAAACACTATCTGATAAAAATTATTCATGTCAATATTAATTTTAAAAAGTTATAAGGGTTCAAAGGTATATGATATATAGCTGTGCACTGCTAAACTGTCATACAAGAAAGGAATTAACTGGACAAGGAGAAAGCTGAGACTTGAGATTTTCGGCCATTTTCTGCTGCTAACAAACAATGATTATTTTAAGGTTTCATGTACTTCTTACAAGCTTATAGATGTGGAACCCATTGCAAGATACTTGTCTGGTATGTGACAATAAGTTATAAAGAATAAATATTGGGTCTAGGCTGTACCTTTCATACAAAATATACACTTTTTTCACACTTTTGTTGTATATTTATCACATCATAATACATACATAAATAATTGTATGGTTTGTATGGGTCTGTTTAAAAAAGCAATATATATATAATATATGTGGATTTCTCACTAAACATGACCTACAGTAGGGCTTATATGTGAGCAGCAGCTAAAACTCCAAAACAGCTCAGCACAGGGGTTAAAATTACTCAGCAGTTAAAGGGTTAACTTTGCTGGGGTTAAACAGTTGCATAACTATATGTAAACAATAGTGAACAAAAACACATTAGAAAATGTTATTTTTGCACGTTTATGTCCCTTAAAGGGACATTCTATTTCAGAATTTTTATTGTTTACAAAAATAGATAATCCCTTTATTACCCACTCTCCAGTTTTGCACAACCAACACTTTTATATTAATACACTTTTTACCTCTGTGATTACCTTTTATCTAAGCCTCTCCAGACTGCCCTCTTAGCTCAGTTCTTTTGATAGACTTGCACTTTAGCCAATAAATGCTGCCTCTTAAATATCTATATGACACACATGAATAAGCACTATCTAACTAAAAGCTGTCAATATGCACTGAGATAAGAGGTGTTTTTTTTAACAGTTTAGAAATCAGTTTGAGCCTACCTAGTTTTAGATTTTAGCAAAGAATACCAAGAGAACAAAGCAAATTTGATGACAAAAGTAAAATGGAAAGTTGTTTAAAATTGCATGGCCTATCATGAAAGTTTAATTTTGAACAGACTGCCCCTTTAAGCTTCTTCTAAGGATGTTGTCATCTAGTATACAAAATCTATCAATTCAGCATCATGATGGCAAACATTTTTTACTGAAAACCAATCAGATTTTTATTAGAGAATTTAGCGAAATAATATGAATATTTTAAACGTAATTATATTGTTGTGGCTATAATTTCCCACTTAAAATATTCTTTACAGAATTTACAGGATTAACCCTTTGTTATTCCACAGTTCTACTGTACTGTACTACTCTATACTCTTGTGCTGAAAGTAATTTGGTCGCTTCCTTGGGTAACATTTTCCCAATATCTTTCACTAGAATTTTCTTTATCCTAAGGCATTATGATTTTAGTAAAAGTAACTAAAATATGTGGCTGGAAACTAATACTGTAGTTGGATTACTGCTCTTTTGTACAAATCCTAAATATCTGCGGAAGCTAATAAAATGCGCAGTCTAAAAAAGCATAAACACATTGCTTATATCTTTTTTTTTTTAACATAATTTACTTTGGTTAGGTATGTTAGTGACATTATATAATATGAATATTGTATATAAAATCATATAAAAATCCACTAAGCACACACATATATATATATATATATATATATATATATATATATATATATATATATATATATATATATATATCTGCTGGTAGTAATTGAACTATTAAATTCTCTTCTGACACTTTACTGAAAGGAACAGAAAGGACATGATGAAAACTGACAGAGCCACAAGGGGAGTTGCTGAACCACTGTTGTAGCCAACAGGTAAGGTGTGTCTGCTTTAGATAACAAAGATTACAGGCTATTCACTTCCCCCATGATCCTAGCTGAGCTATGTTTGCAAGCACAGTGCAGTGTCACATTAGCATAGCGGTGGGCATGTCGTTGCAATGAACTCTTGAGCTTTTTTTTTTTGTGTTATCCTAACTGTAATTCCAAGAAAGAAAAATTACCAGCACTTAGTTGGGACTAGACCTAAGAAGAAAAAAAAAACACGACTCATTAGGAGCTGGTTGGGCTAGTTTTTTCATACTGCTGTGTATATAAACTCCGAAGAAATCTTGTGCTCTACAAGAAAGCAAAAATGAATCGCTCTAAGAATTTTGGAAAGATTAAGAAAAGGTTAGAAGAGATCAAAAATAAATGGGCCAAGTTGACAAAAGTAGATTTCAGTTATAATGAAAGTGCCAGACTGGCAACTGATGCCCTTTTGGATGGAGGAACAGAAGCCTACCAAAAAGTTCTTAATGAAGAAGGAGAAGTGGACTTTCTTTCTCTAACAGAAGTCCAGTACATTAAGGACAACATGAAAGAACCCTATTATGCCAATGAAAATCACTCAGAAAATGATAAAGGATCCACACCAAATGGAAACACTCACTCAGAAAGTTACTATCCAATGAACTCAGATAGCAGTGAGCCATCCACACCGTTGCATAACTGGAGCACAGAAGAAAAGCCTTATCTAAAGGACAAGTCCAGTGCCACAGTGTACTTCCAGAATGATAAAACCAACAACATCAGAGAATCTATAAGGAAGTGTATACACCGAACAAGCCAGGTACAGTGAATGGATAATGCATTATTTTTAACCATATAGTGCTTATATTATCCGTACGTGTTACATATATATATTATACAGAAATAAGTTAATAAATGATGGCCACATGTTGCAGTTTTTTAAAGCACAGATAATTCTATTAAAAAATCACTGGTTACTGTTATATAGAAAATATGAAGTGGGATGCTTAGCAACCGTCTGAATACCTAGATACCATAAATAACGTTAGATAAATGTATATATATATATATATATATATATAAAAGCAAAGCAAAGATGCAAGTTTAGGGTTAATGTTGTGGCTGTAGTTTTAAAGCCACACACACAATAATTACAAAATGTAGCTTCAGGCAAATGGTTCATTTTAAACACTTTTACTATTTTATATACAAATGAAGATAGATGAATGTTACAAAAAATATTGTGTGCCTACCTTTACATTGATATTGGTATTGATATATACAGGCAGTAAACAGGGAGCTATTATTAAATGTAATGATTTCTTGAAGGGAAAAAAATGTAGTTAAACCACACTAGTGATATGATTTATAGTATACTTTAGTTGAGTTTGGAAATCATTTATTTTGATCCCAGCTGTTCTAATCATTTCATATGTGCTGCTTTTGTGCACTGTTTTATATCAGGTGTAAACCTATAGCACAAATGTTCAAGGCTGCCCAGTAGGGTTACATTCATAGAAAACTGCAAGGTCTCATGCTTATATTGTTCATACCAAATATGAAGGTGTAACCCAAAAACAAAATATACTTCACCACAGAGATAAAAAGATGCTTCCATTCAAAAGGACTCATGCACCTCATTAATATAACAGAATAACACAAATGTGCATCAATCCCAATCTTAAATCTTTTTTACTGAAGCTCTTGTTTATTTTTCAGTCTTAAGTATGTTTTGTTAGCATTTTAAAAATAACAATAAAAGGACAAAAAAGAAAAAGAAAAGAAAGGCTTTCCCTTGTAATTCTAGTTCTAGGTCTTCTTTGATGGCTTCCAATCTATCATGACGAAACACAATGTACCCAGTTCTATTATAGCCTAAAACCCTCCTTATCCTTAAAGGGACATCCCAGTCAAAATGTAAATGCACATATATTTATTACATCTTTGAATAGAAACACATCTGCAATATACCTGTATTGGCAAAAATGCTTCTAGTAAAAGTTATCACTGTTTTAGTGTTAAAATGTTTCTCTGCACGTGCATGTGATGCATAGCTAGATATTGTCACTGCACCCACATTTTAAATAATGCAGCTGCTCAGATCATCAGTGGGGCTTGTATCATGTCAGCAATTAACAAATTGAGTCATTATCAGATGGTACAAGCACCTTAGGCTCTCTGATCAAGTGCTGTGTTTAAAATGCTGGTGCACGTTGCATACTTAAATACACTTTTGAAACAGCTATAGCTTTTATTAAAAACGATTTTGCTAATGCATGTATGTTACAAAATTGCTTCTGTTCAATCCCGAAATGCACCCATGTGGTTTACAATATTGGCTGGAATATCCCTTTAACTTTGAAAAAATATATTTTTTTTAATTAAATAATAAATAATAAAATAAATAAATAAAATGAAATGCTGGTTCCATAACCATGGTGACATGTAACTGAACAATAGTCAGATTACCCTATTTACTATGTAATGGTCTAGTAGGAAATTAGGCATATATTGGTAGCTTGCCTGTTATACATGACTTTTATTGTCCTAGAAAAATATGACTCTATAATATATAATAATTTGATGTGCCTATCACTCCTTAAGGCTTAAGACACAAACTATAAAAATATAAAACAATGTGTGAGATATGATATAACAGTGACTCTTAACTTCAATCTGAAGTACTATTGTGTTACAAAGCATTTATTTAACCTCCAGTTACCGCACAAATTTACCCATTTGGCTACCCTGGAGCATCACAGAAGTCACAAGAAAATGTATACTCTGTAGTTGTAAACTGTAAAAATTACAACCTGTTGTTAACTCTAGAAAACTCAGGTATTGTCAATTAAGAATGTTGCCGTTACTGTACTGTAGTAAACTACAACACTATTGAGGGCTTAGAATTTAGTGTCAGTGAACATTTTATGTAGGATTTTACCTTTTAAAACATAACTTCACTTTGCTGTCACATAAGTTAGGGACAAGATGAAAACACATTCCTGTAGAAAACTGATTTATAGACTGTGAGAAGAGTTAAAAAATAGTAATGCATTTCAATTGCAGCCCCATCCTTAAATGAGGTTTAAACATAAGAGATGGCATTTTAAATTTTAGCAGAGGTTTTTCATGGGAAAACTAATTAAGGGTACATTTAACCATATCAAATTGTGCCCCTCTATAATCTCTACATATTCACTTTATTCCTTACAATTATGTGATTATATTGCAATTTCATTAAAATTCACACATATTTTGTATTATAAAGCTAAATTTCTGTGTTAGGTACATAGATGTGAACTTTTGTTTTATTACCACTATTTTAGTTGACCTAAAAAATATTTTTTACTAGGCAAGAAATATAGTAAACTTAGCATTGTAATTCTCCTTTCATGAGCTGCACAAAAGTACATAAATCATACAGCTGCAGTGACTGTTTCTATACATTAAGGAATAATCTATATAAAAGACATAAGATTATCCAAGTTTTATCTATTTCCTTTGTAACTTTTGACATACAAGGTTTTTTTTGTCTGAGATTTTGCAACACTTTCCCTCACCTGGTACATTTAATCCCATCACTCATAATAATCGGATAACCCATTGCTACTTTCTGCGTATATCAAGTGGATTAGTTTTGTTGTTGAACTGTAATTGCGCAACCCAAGACCAGCCAGAAACATAGAAATATTTTCTAAGCTACACATAATTATACAGAAATTATAGCTATCTGAATCAAAACAGTACAAGAAATTGTAGAGGATATTTTCCATATGAGAGGTGCCACAATGGATTTTGGATTTTGTTTTCTTCATAATTTACTAGAATAACAGCAGGTACCTTTCAACTCTTCTTCCAATTTTTATATAAATTGTAAAAAAGCAAACAGCCAATCCGCATCATCATATCTAAATTCAGTTTGCTTAGCAGTGAAATTATAATTTGTTCAAACCAAATTGACTCAATTGTCTTCTGTCTTAACCACATTATGATGATGGTAATATAAAAAAATATTTCCAATACTACTATAAAGAATCTATATAAAGCAATGGTCCCAATTAATTGCCATACAGACCAGAATTTGATGACATAATTGATAGAAACAATGAGACTCAGATACCAGAGACAATATGATTAAATGTATCATCATTAATTTGTCACTAGAAAGTTCAACAAGCTACTTCAGTAAAATGATGACTTCTCTTGTACTTGCTAGATATCATGCAAAATAAACTTCATGCAGATTCCTAACTACCTCTACACAGTTAGCAGTGCTGGAATAGCTGCATATATATTCATATACATGTATATTCCGTATATCACAAGTCATGTATGGGTTATATTATCATTAACATGGAAACACATCTCTTAATGGCAACATTATCACTGAGAAGTAAATGTTACACAGTGGTGCAACTACAGCGGTGCTGGGGTATCTATTGTTGTGGCGCCCCCATTGATATCAGGTAATATCAGATATCATTATGTTATCACTTTGTGTACACACACTAGCTTCCTTATCTTATATTTGTCTAGAAAACTAAAGCTCAATACTTAGAGAGAACAATGCAACATTACCCCACTGAGAGTGTAATCTCTTCTGCTGTCTGTGTTTACGTAGGCTATTCAATAGCTGAGACTCCAGTATAGAAACTTACAGTATAAGTTGGGATACCACAGGCTAAACCAGCTATTTCAAATGCCAAAATAGGGGTAAAGGAGCTACTTGTAAACAATTTAATAAACTCCAGCAGGTAAAATGAATCATTGGGAACAATTTAAAGGGAAGAACATTTTTGGGTGAACTGTCCCTTTAAGTGAACTGAGTGTGTTGGTACTGTTACCTGCAAAACTCCATCATCAGTGTTCTGCTCACCGATGATAAATACATCAAGTTAGTCTTTGCAATGCATTTAGGAGCTGTCACTCTTATTTGCAGGTGGTGAGGCAATTTCATCCTTGCTTTGTATAAGGGCTCTGGGCACCTGGGATCAAAGCACCCACACAGGATGTTAAAAGATTTATTTGCAGCTGTAAGGCTGACTGTCAGTCTCAGGTTACACAGTCAGCTGCTTCCAAATGTGGAGTTCTTATCTTTGGGGAATGGGAACTTTTTAAAAGGCCATTATAGGGGAAAAATGACATACTGTATTTTGCTAGAGTGTGTAATTTTAACACTAGCAGCCCTGGAATACTATGTGGTTAACCCCTGCAAAACCTACCACTGCTAATTAAGTGACTGGCAGTTTCCTCTCTGCTCCTGAGCCGTACTTTAACTATGTGTTATAGCAACGAATTAGAGCATGTCCTCTTTTAACTTTAATTGCCCTTAAACACTGGGTCCTAATGTCTGAATTCTGCTTCATTGTTATTCAGTGAGACTGGTGATGTTTTATCAGCAATTGTGTGTGTACGTGAATGTACAGCATGTGTGTATCTGTGTATGTTTATGTACAGTATATATGTATCCATCTGTATATGTTTGTATGTATGTGTGTGTAACTGTGTATTTGTGTGTATTAGTATGTGTGCATGCAAGCGTGTGTGTGTATGTGAATGTACAGTTTGTGTGTATCTGTGTATGTTTATGTACAGTATATATGTATCCATCTGTACATGTTTGTATGTATGTGTGTGTAACTGTGTGTTTGTGTGTATTAGTATGTGTGCATGCAAGCGTGTGTGTATGTGAATGTACAGTTTGTGTGTATCTGTGTATGTTTATGTACAGTATATATGTATCCATCTGTACATGTTTGTGTATATGTGTGTGTAACTGTGTGTTTGTGTGTATCCGTATGTGTGCATGCAAGCGTGTGTATGTGAATGTACAGCATGTGTGTATCTGTGTATGTTTATGTACATTATATATGCATGCATCTGTACATGTTTGTATATATGTGTGTGTGTAACTGTGTGTATCTGTGTGTGTATGGGTATCTGTATTTTATGTACAGTATATATGTATGCATCTGTACATGTTTGTATGTATGTTTGTGTTACTGTGTGTATGTGTGTGTCAGTATGTGTATATGTGCATGCAAGCGTGTTTCTGTATGTGACAGAAAAGTATGGGTGTATCTGTGTGTGTCTGTTTATGTGTATGTTTATGTACAGTATATATGTGTGCATCTGTACATGTTTGTATGTATATATGTGTGTGTGACTGTGTGTATGTCTGTGTCAGTATGTGTGCATGCAAGCATGTGTGTGTATGTGACAGTACAGTATGTTTGTATCTGTGTGTGTCTGTGTATATGTACAGTATATATGTGTGCATGCAAGCATTTGTGTATGTGAATGTACAGTATGTGTTTTTATGTATGTTTATGTACAGTATATATGTATGCATCTGTACATGTTTGTATGTATGTGTGTGTGACTGTGTGTATCAGTATGTGTGCATCTATACATGTTTGTATGTGTGCGTGACTGTGTGTATGTGTGTATCAGTATGTGTATGTGTGCATGACTGTGTGTATATGTAAGTTTATGTACAGTATATATGTGTGCATCTGTACATGTTTGTATGTGTGTGTGACTGTGCGTATGTGTGTATCAGTATGTGTATGTGTGCATGACTGTGTGTATATGTAAGTTTATGTACAGTATATATGTGTGCGTGACTGTGTGTATGTGTGTATCAGTATGTGTATGTGTGCATGACTGTGTGTATATGTAAGTTTATGTACAGTATATATGTGTGCGTGACTGTGCGTATGTGTGTATCAGTATGTGTATGTGTGCATGACTGTGTGTATATGTAAGTTTATGTACAGTATATATGTGTGCGTGACTGTGTGTATGTGTGTATCAGTATGTGTATGTGTGCATGACTGTGTGTATATGTAAGTTTATGTACAGTATATATGTGTGCATCTGTACATGTTTGTATGTATGAGTGCCTGACTGTGTGTATCAGTATGTGTGCATCTGTACATGTTTGTATGTGTGCGTGACTGTGTGTATGAGTGTATCAGTATGTGTATGTGTGCATGAAAGAGTGAGTATATTGGTCATCTTTGCCAGAATTGTCCCTGCAGTTACATATGACAAAACATATAGGGGCCGAATTATCAAGCTCCGAATGGAGCTTGATGCCCCTGTTTCCCCCGCGCCGGAAACAGCAGTTATGAAGCAGCGGCCTAAAGACCGCTGCTCCTTAACTGGTCCACCTGCTCTGAGGCTGCAGGCATCAATCCGCCCGATCCTATACGATCGGGTTGATTGACAGCCCCACTAGCGGCCGATTGGCCGTGAATCTGCAGGGGGCGGCATTGCACAAGCAGTTCACAAGAACTGCTTGTGCAATGATAAATGCCGAAAACATTTATCGATGTGCGGTGGACATGATATGCTACATTGTATCATGTCCGCTCGCAATTTCATAAATCGGCCCCATAAACATTGTTCCATATTACCACATTTTCAGTTGAATTCTAGAGACTCATAAAACGCAATCTTCTTAAAGAGACATACAAATCAATAGAATGCTGAACTTGTACACACACCAGGTGCATAAGCATGATAGAGGTATGCTCCCTGCACTGTGTGTGCCAATCAGCTTCTCTGTATGCCTAGATAGATAAAGAGATAGAGGCCAGGTATGTATAAGTGGTGTAGATGTTGGTGTAAAAAGGCTAAACCAGGGTTTTTTTTAAGTTTGATTTTTTTACCACTTCACTAAGGATTTAAAGGGACATTAAACACTAAATACATGCTTGATAGAATGATGCATTTAAAGACTAACATGTAGATGTATTTTTTAAAGTTTCATTAGTTGTTTAAAAAGTGACAAAATAAGTGTAAAGTTTTAGTGTCTATAAAACACTGGGAGCTGCCATGTTGTAACTTGTGTTACCTTCTCTGCTGTGGCCAATTAGGGTCAGTTATAAATAGGTCACTAGAGTGTGCAGCCAATGGTTGTGCTGGATTTAACAGTGTTCTGCACTTCCATTTCTAACAGGAACTGAAAAGCTCACAATTTCAGAATGGAATTACAGGCAAAGAGGACAAAATAAATAATGAAAGTATATTGCAGAGTTGTTTTATTATATACAATTTATCATTTTATATTACCATCTCAAAGTGTTTAATGTCCCTTTAAAGAACTAGCAACCAATTCAGCCTCTGTTTCACTGGGAATTACTATTTCTAAAGAGCTGATGGCACTGTCATTTTACATAAATACTTGCACAACATATACTGTTGCTGACTCTTTCAAAACTCAGATAACATTTGACCTTAGTGTGAAGAAAAGTATTTTGATGAATCAGCTTCTATAACCCCTTTTCCCTTCTTAACAAATTTGTTAGCAAACCAAGATACATTTCATATCCGCAGTCACCCTTTATCATAATGATTCATCTGTAATGTGGATGAGATGTCTTGCATAAGATATTACAAAGGCTAATCTCTTTATAAATCAGAAAGAATTAATGGATTTTGATTGTAAATGTGTTCCTTGAGAAAGCCAAGTTTGTTGAGTATGATAATACAGATTACATTAATCATATGAATATTAAACATTTTTTTCTCCGAGCACCTGTTTTTTTTATTTTTTTATTTCTGTGCTCCATATCCATGAAACATTATTAAAGTATTATTGAAAAATATACCTTACGTATTTCTACAAAAGACTACTATTAAAGCCTATGGGGATTTTTGTAGATTTGATACGTTTTATTTGATACGTTTTTTCTTAAGGACTGTGATCGACCCATAAATTAGGCAGATAAAAGCCAAAATTACCTCAGTACATTCGCAAAGCATTATTCTAACCCAACAAAGATTTGTATATGTCTATTGTGCAGTCCCACTTCAGGGTTGTTCCCTTTTTACGAAATTGGCAATATTTTTTGAAGAATTAAAATTAAAAAATGTTTGAATCATTTCTTTAAAGGGACATAGAAAACAAAATTCAACTTTTATGATTCCAATAGAGCATACAACATTTTTAGAAAATATAAGGTTTCCATTTTCCTTTTATTATAAAATGTATCTTCAGTTGAGACATGGCTCCTTATCATAAAAACATTCTGTGGTAGGCTCAGAAACATGCATGTCTTCTTGAGCACTTGAAATTCCAGATCAGGACAAGGCCAGTTAGCCAATCAGGAGCAGCATATGCATGTAGCCACCAATTACCACCTGTGTCCTGTTCAAGACTGGATTGGCAGCATCAGGGTAATTATATGTTAAATTATTTTTGAAGATTAGCTAAACTCAGAAGCCCTCTATATAGCAGCAGTGTTTACAACAGTGTATAACATTGTTACAATCCCTACAACCATAGAGTGCTAATGACACAAGCATCATGCTCCAACAGTAATTCTTTAAAGCATGTCATTTTAAGACTATTAACCCTGTGCTACTGTGTGTTTAACCCACTTACATCTTTTGGTGTTAATAATGATATTCTTAAGGGATCCTGCATTATTATTATTTTATTATTATTATCAGGTATTTGTAGAGCGCCAACAAATTCAGCAGCGCTATAAACATAGGCAGTATACAAGAAAACATTTATAGGTATCAAATGGGTAGAGGGCCCTGCCGAGAGTTGCACTGTTGTAGTCTGCTCTTATGAAGGCGATCTACAAACAGCTGGGCACTCATAAATTTATTTCAAGATTCAGATAGAACGTACAACTTTAAACAACTTTACAGTTTATTTCTATTAACGGGTTTGCTCCATTCTCTTAGTATTCTTTGTTGAAGGGAGCTTGCTATGTGCAGCCACCAATCAGCAGCTGATAGTAGTGCATTTCTGCTTCTGAGCCTACCTCTCCAAGCTTTTCAATAAAGGATACCAAGATAACAAAGTAAATTAGATAACAGAGGTAAATTGGAAATTTCATTAAACTTGCATGCCCTATCTGAATCATGAACGTTTCATTTTGACTTTACTGTCCATTAAATATTGAAATGAAACCCCATTCGTTTACAGGGGACTGAGTTTTTATCTAAGTGACGCTCATGAATTTGATCCCTGCAGTACTCCTTTCCATAGACTTTAACAAGCACTTTGTAAAGCAGTTTATTGTAAATAACAGAAGGTAAAATATTTAGCTGTTTGTTTTTTAAGTTAGACAATTATTTGTCTCTCAACCAAGAAGAAGATTGGAGGTTAGCAATTGTATGTAATTATCCTTAAAAATGCAATTACTCATTTCTTAAAGGGACAGTCAACACCAGAATTTTTGTTGTTTTAAAAGATAGATAATCCTTTAATTACCAATTCCTGAGTTTTGCATAACCAACACAGTTATAATTATACACGTTTTACCTCTGTAATTAACTTGTATCTAAGCCTCTGCAGACTGCCCCCTTATTTCAGTTCTTTTGACAGACTTGCATTTTAGCCAATCAGAGCTGTCTCCATGGTAAATTAACGTGCATGAGCTCAATGTTATCTATATGAAACACGTGAACTAATGCCTCCTAGTGGAGTGCATTTAGATTAGAGGCGGCCTTCAAGGTGTAAGAAATTAGCATATGAACCTCCTAGGTTTAGATTTCAACTAAGAATACCAAGAGAACAAAGTAAAATTGTTGATAAAAGTAAATTGGAAAGTTGTTTAAAATTACATGCCCTATTTGAAACATGAAAGTTTTTTTTGGACTTGACTGTCCCTTTAAAGAAGGAGTAAGTATTATGGACAGGTGAATCAGGGTTGACATTTCAGTGCTGTGTGGGCGCTCTTCCAAATCTCCCAAAGATTTTTTTTTACCTCAGGCAAAAATGATGAACAATATAAATGTGCTTATTGAAAACCTGCCTTACTGCTTTTTCATATAGAATACTGTGTCGCTACGGTCTAAATGCAGCCACAGGTTAAAAGTAAACCACATGCAAGTAATTATCAGGTGATAAATTTTTTAACAGGTTTTTAACACCCAAATTTCTTTAAAGGACATTCTTGTAACAAATATACCGAGCTGTATGTTATTTTAAGGAACTCTGCAATGCACAATACAGCTTGGATGATGCGTTTTGTGCACAAGCTTCTGGTGCTGATTTCATATGATCATCTGATTTGTTCTTTCCTCTCAATGAAGCACGTGCCAGTGTAGTGTATGCACCAGTGAGACGCTACCTATGCCCTAAAACTGACATTGATTTTGAAAACCACCCTTTCAAAGTTTCTTAAAGGGACATGAAACCCAAAAATGTTCTTTCATGATTTAGGTAGAACATACAATTTTAATCAACTTTCCAGTTTACTTCTATTATCAAATTTCCTTCATTCTCTTGGTAACGTTTGTTGAAGGAGTAGCAATGCACTACTGGTTTTTAACGGAACACATGGGTGAGCCAATGACAATCGGTGTAAATATGCAGCCACCAATCAGCAGCTGGAACCTAGGTTCTTTGCTGCTCCTGAGCTTTCAGCAAAGGATGACAAAAGAAGTACGTAAGTTAAATAATAGAAGTAAAATTGTATGTTCTGTCTAAATTATGAATGTCTAATTATGACTTTACTGTCCCTTTAAGTTAGTATCCGGTGGTTGTTAAACCTAGCATATTGATCACTAGAAGGTCCCTATAAAAAGTTAACAAGGGACTTTAACCCATTAGATACCATCTGGTTGTCATATTGACTCTGCAGACATTTGATGTGTATAAATCTCCAGGTTCTTTAAAGGGACAGTCAAGTCCAAAAAAACTTTCATGATTCAGATAGAGCATGTAATTTTAAACAACTTTCCAATTTACTGTTATCACCAATTTTTCTCTTTATATTCTAAGTTTAAAGCTAAATCTAGGAGGTTCTTAGACCTTGAAGGCCGCCTCTAATCTAAATGCATTTTGACAGCTTTTCACGACTAGAGGGCATTAGTTCATGTGTTTCATATAGATAACATTGAGCTCATGCACGTGAATTTACCGAGGAGTGAGCACTGATTGGCTAATATGCAAGTCTGTCGAAAGAACGGAAATAAGGGGGCAGTCTGCAGAGGCTTAGATACAAGGTAATTACAGAGGTAAAACATATATTATTATGACTGTGTTGGTTAGGCAAAACTGGGGAATGGGTAATTAAGAGATTATCTATCTTTTAAAACAACAACAATTCTGGTATTGACTGTCCCTTTAAATATCTGTGTATTTCTCAGAGCACAGTTCTTTAGGATACCTGGGCTTTTTGTGTTAAAATCAATTTACAGGGGCCCAGTCTGCTCTCTGCCTTACTGTATGCTGACCCTACAGCCTACTGAACCAATCACAAAGTCTGTAACAAACGCATCACATCAAACATGACAGATACTACTGGTAAAGAACCCCCACATATTCTAAAAGCTTGTATTTTTTCTTTCTTTCAGCCAATAAGGTACTGACTTCTATACTGGCATTGACAATATTTGAAGGTGTTTTCAACATACTGCAATGGTTATAATACCTAAATATATGTATTAGTCATTCTCAGTAATGAGTCAATCACATCTGCTGGAGGGTGTTTCTGAGAATTAGGCTAAAGGCAATAGGGGCCTGAAATTCAAAACCTCGGCGGCATGGAGAGAAATCACCCAAAATCTTTGGGATTTATTTTGACCTTGCATTGTAATGTAAAAGTCTCTGTTTCACATAAAGATCACTACATAGCAACATACACATTTCTTACGATACAATTTGCGTTTCTAAAAATATTTTTAATCAGTTGAGCGACGAGGTTTTGAATATCAAGCCCTAAGAGAGAACATTTGTTCAAAACAGTTAAAAAAAAATAAAAGTATTGAATATACTGACACATTCTAATTGTTTTAGAGCAATTCAAAGTTAAAAATAAAGTAATCTAAAATTAAAGGGATAGGAAAGTGAAAATTAAACTTGCATGATTCAGATAGAGCATGTGATTTTAAGACACTTTTATATTCACTGCTATTTTCAAATGTACTTTGTTCTCTTGGTATCCCTTGTTGAAAAAGAATACGCACATATCCTACACTAGTGGGAACAAGATGCTGATTGGTGCCTACACACATTTGTGTCATGTGATTGGCTAACTAGATGTGTTCAGTTTGCTGCTAGTAGTGCAATGCTGTTCTTTCAGTAAAGGATAATAAGATAAGGATGCAAATTGTATAATAGAAGTAAATTGGAAACTTGATTAAAATTGAATTCTCTATCTGAATCATGAAAGAAAATGTTGGGGTTTCCTGTCCCTTTAATTGTTAAATAACAACTTTACTGATATGAGTGTCCCCCACTCAAATTTATGTCCTAAGTTGCATCCACAGTAAAATTCTGTGTTTTTTTTTGCATAGTGGACCGTATTTTTTCCCCCCAATAATGCAGATTTTAAGTTTTACTACAAAGTCCCTTTAAAGGGATATTATACTTAGACAAATATATATAATTATCTTTTTATGTTAGTTTACTATCACAATTCATCTATATCTATATGTCTATCTATCCTAATATCTATTACTCTATCTGCATATTTATTGATTATAGTAAAATATTTATTTGGATTTTATTTGTGGGTAACACAAATTACTTTAATACAGTAAGGGGTTATATCAGATAAATAAAGATTGCCCACCACTGACTCTTTCTTAAAATCTATGTTCAATAACTATTTGGAGAGTATTATCATTGCATTTTTCTGGCACAAAGCCATGCAATATTTTAGGTTTAACCCCTTAGCTGCAGAAAAAGTGTGCTAGACTCTCTCATGTGTGAAAGCAGTCATAATGCATTAAAATAAACTGAATATCACGCAAGCTCATTCATTGATTTAAGAAGGCAGTGTTGCTCTGGGCAAAGGAGGGAATTGTACCCTTTAATTCCACTACGTGCAATTTATTGTATGCAGTCACTGGCTCCACATGTCTTTGTCAGGAAGCAAGACATGTGTGTTCATGTAAATAATTACTATCAGGGTTGGATTTCCTCTGTGGGGCTCATAGACAGATGTTTCAAGGTTTCCCAAATATATCTAAAAGCAAATAAATAAATTTATATATATATATATATATATATATATATATATATATATATATATATATATATACACACACACATCCTTAACAGGTAACTAGAGTATTATGTCTGTGTAGTAATAAAATATTTTTTTAACACAATTGTAGTGTGTAGAAGCTTTATATGGGCTATATGTAAGTTTTCCATTTGAGAAGAGATGTATTAATGTGCAAGTATGCAGAAGACAGTGCGTGTTTGCATATTCTATTCAGCAGAGAATTCTAGTTACTCACTGCTAAATAACGTGTTTGTTCAATTTCACTTTAGACGTCAGTATATACCTTTGAGGGGTTTATGAAGGGTTATAAAAAAAAGAGATGTTTCTTTCACTTGCAAATTTGTCTTTAGAAACTTCTCTCAGTGAAACATACATTTAACAATTCTGCTCTTTGACTCTCAGCATACGTTAAGTGTAGTTTGAGTCGGGAATAAAAACGCTTGAATGTTTGTGAAGAAAATACAAACACGGAAAAATGATTATAATTTCAAAATTAATAAATTTTTGGAATTCAATTGGGTTTACAATTAAAGATATCTAAGTTTGTATATTATA
The DNA here is from genome assembly GCF_027579735.1 of Bombina bombina. Lineage (NCBI taxonomy): Eukaryota > Metazoa > Chordata > Amphibia > Anura > Bombinatoridae > Bombina > Bombina bombina. The sequence goes on from NC_069503.1 coordinate 1,059,792,230, forward strand.
AAAATATAGTTAGGGCCAGATTTATCATTGATCGGACAGACAAGGTTCACGTGTAATAAGCCTGTCTGCCTGAGATTGCAAATTCTCCCCCATATTTATTATTGCACAAGTGTCCACTCTACATTGGTTGTATGGGCAGTTAAAAAATGTTTATGTTCTTTTCAGGCTTTGGCCGTTCTGATGGATGAATTCACAGATGCAGAAATTTTCTGTGACATTCTGGAGGCTGCGAACAAAAGAAATGTATTTGTCTACTTGTTACTGGATGTCACAAAATTAAAGCAGTTTACACAGATGTGTGAAAAACTTCAGGTTAAAGATGTGCATCTCAAGGTAAAACAACCATGTGATTTCCACTTATTTTACACAATATTAGCTGTGTACATCTCCTATTTGGTACTATTTAAAGGGATGCTGTAGTGTAGTGATTTTCTCGTTTCATCTAAAGAAGGGTATATGAAAATGTATTTGTTTTTTGTGTGTCTCTCTCCACCAGTACAGAAGAGACAGCTGTCTAAATCAGTGAAGATTAGTAGGAAGTATAAAACCAATACTGCAAAAAAACAAACAAACAAAAAAATAATATAAAATAAATAAAAAATGCTTGTTACAGTTTACAAGTTCAATAATCTAGGCGCAGGCTCTTTGAAGCGCAGGAGATGTGTCCCCTAAAAAACACATTCATGAGCGGTGATCTCATTTAAGGATCTCCTAGGCAGATACAATGATAAAAGCAGTAAGTTGACAGTTTACAGTTTAAATGGGCAATCTACTCCAGAATTCGTATTGTTTAAAAAGATAGATAATCCTTTTATTGCCCATTCCCCATTTTCGCATAACCAACACAGTTATATTAATCTACTTTTTACCTCTGTGATTACCTTGTATCTAAGTGCTGGCACACATGTACTTGCTCTGTCTAGCTGCAAAAAAAGGTCAAAATACACTGAGATAAGAGGCGGCATTCAAGGGCTTATAAATTAGCATATGAGACTACCTACTGTAGGTTTAGCTTACAAAAAATCAAAATAAAACAAAAAAAAGACAAAGCAAATTTGATAATAAAAGTCAATTGAAAAGTTGTTTAAATTTACATGCCCTATCTGAATTATGAAAGTTTAATTTTGACTTGACTGTCCCTGTTAAGTAATGTTAAAATCCAGTATAAGGAGATATAATTAAGTCCTTATCTTGCTTACAGTTCACACCAAAATGGAAATGGTGCTTTAAAAAACAATAAATAAATTAATACAGAAAAAAAAAATACTTGTCAATGTTGGAAAGCGTCTATATAAAAGTCGCGATTAAACGATCTCCATTAAAAACACAATTTTAATAACGCCAGAACTATTAGTGAAAATCACAATAGTGAGAGTGTGATTTACAATTTAATTTTAAAATAAAAAAAACAAAACATTTCTTTTATAGATGAAGTTTGTAAGTGACTATAGAAGCATGCCTATCATGCCAAGATACCTATGGCATTTATATGGTTAAAGGGACAATAAAGTCAACTATTTCGAAAACGTACTTAACACACGAAAAGTACTTTTTGGGAGCTTTTCAGTTTGTTGTGGCAATGTTTAACAAATGAAACTATATAGTAGAGTAGAGATGTGCAGGCCAGAAAATTTAGTTTTGACAACATTTTCGTTTCAGATATTCAAGGAAATTCGTTTGCCTCAAATATTCATTGACTGCACTATTCAAATGAAAATCAAATTTTCATTAAACATTTACATTCATTTCGTTAAACGAATGTAAATGTTTAAAAGCTACAGGGAAAACGTTCACCTGTAGCTACAATACTTACCTTACTGCCCTCTGGAGAGCGCACTAACCTGATTCTCTTCTTGCCAGAGCCCCGGCCGCTCTCAGTTCCCACGACCTGCCCTAGCTTTATTGCAGGTCCTGGGTAGGGATAGGCGAATGTGTTTATATTCAAATTCGAATGTTAGAATGAATGTTATTGTAGACATTTGATTTACATAATTGAATGTTGATAAGAACCAATATTCTTAAAAATTCTATAATCAAATGCTATTTACAGTTTTCTTTCGAATTCGAATGGTTATGATTAGATCAAATGTAACATTCTATTTAACAAATACTTTTCATAAGTTCAATAGTTCATGTGGTAGGGAATTTAGTAAATTGGTACATAATAGATACAAATACATAAATTTAAATTTTTCAAATTAGAATATTGCATAATTTGAATAATACATTTAAAGAGAGCATTAGAAATACTATTACAAATATATAAATTCAATTTTTTTTATTTTGAATATTGCATAATTTGAATCAAATATTACATTTAAATAAAGCATTAGTAATACTATTACATTAAACAAATGTTAGAATGTTGTACAAACATCTCTATTATATAGCAATGTTATCATTTGAGAAAATCAGCAAACAATTTGTCTGAAAGCAAAAAGCCTTTTCGGGAACAAATCGCCAATAGTTTGTAGTCAAGGCCATAATTAGATACAACAGCAGTGTTTGCAGAAATATTTGTCTAGGATCAAAACTTTTTCCTCTCCAATTTGTCTTGAAGAGAACTACTTAAAGAGACATGATGCTCAAAAAATTATTGCAAATAGATACAGAAAGATAAGTGCTCTACCAGGAATGAACAAAAGATCAATAGCTTGTTCTATGGTGAGTTACCACCTAAGAACAGAACAAAGAAGGCCGAAACGGTCGTCAGTGAAAAGCACAACTGGGCTAAAAGAAGCTACTCCCAAGTGGTAACCAGGCCATAGAACAAGCCACTAAGCTGTTGTTCATTCCTAGCAGACTGCTTCTCTTTTTGTATGTATTCCTCGAAAAAAATTTATATCAGCTGCATTTAAATATATCAAATATATTTTTAAGTTTGAATTTTTTTAAAGTTGTTATTTAATTTGAAATAAATACAGCAATAAAATATATGTACTATCAACTAATACTCACTTCCTGCTAATGCTTAATGGCTGCTAAGTACTTTATACTAACGTTTAATGGCTGATAGGTACTTCCTGTTAATGCTTATTGGTTAATAGTTACTTCCTGTTCATGCTTATTGGCTGATAGGTCCACAGCAAAACAAATGCATGTAGAAGGAGGGAAATACACATGGAAACAAGTTAAACCAAAAAATTATTTTCTCAACATAACAAGTAAATCATTCCATTTGAACAATAGTCATTATTATTTATTGTTTGTGTTTTCACTCCAGTTAAATGTTTATTCTGAAAATAACCTTCATAATAAAAATGTAAACCTGACAAAAATATGTGTTTAAACATAAGACAAAATCATGATTTCATTTAATTGTGTATTTCTCTGATCTTCAGAATGTTTCAATCCGGAGTGCAACTGGAGATGTTTACTGTGGAAAGTCAGGCAGAAAATTTGCTGGTCAAATCCATGAAAAATTTATTATATCTGACTGGAGATGTGTTCTGTCTGGATCATATAGGTAGGTTCCCTCACACCAGATCATAGCTATAAACTTGTTCATATACCCAAGTATATGTTATGTTTAATGGGCACATTACCCAGCTGATTTTACAATATTCAGCTAAAGCTAGCTAATATGTTTTCCATTTTTTGTTGCACAAAGTATTATTAAAGAGACATAAACCTCCATTTTTTTCTTTCATTTCTCAGATAGAGCATAAAATATTTTTTTTTTTCCATTTTACTTCTATTATCAAACTTTCTTAATTTTCTTGTTATCCTTAGTTGAAAAGCAGGAAGGTAAGCTCATGAGTGTGCACGTATCTGCTGCACTATGTGACAGCAGTTTTGCAACAATGTTATAGATTAGTAAGAGCACTAGAGGGCAGCACTATTTCCTGTCATGTAGTGCTTCAGGCATGTGCACGCTACCTACCTAGGTATCCCTTCAACAAACAATAACATGAGACTGAAGCAAATTTTATATTAGAAGTTAATTGGAAACGTTTTTAAAATTGTGTTCTCTATCAGATTAATGTAATAAAAAAATGGGTTTCATGTCCCTTTACATAAAATGTTTAATATTGTAATTAATTTGTGCTTTGGATAGCTTAAGTATAATTTCTGAATTTTTTTTTTTTATAATATTGCAAAATATGCCTATAGTTTACTAGTCAGTGATTAAAGTTAATGTTCTACTGCAATATCTTACTCATCCAGGACTAGAGGACTATAATATATAACTATAATATACCAGCTTTAGGGCCAGATTACAAGTGGTGCGTTATTTAGCGCTTTCTCTCACACGCAAACGCCGCTGGAAGTAAATTTGAATGCACACGGGTTAGTACGTGTATTATGAGATTTAAGTAAAATGTTTGCGCACAAGGGAATCCCAATGCGAGCTAACTTCAGGATTTTGGATAATACGCTTAAGAGAGTGTGTTACTTAAAAAAAACTAACACTTATCGCTTGCGCACTAACCCGACACAGCATTAGACCTTTAGTGCTAAACCCGAAAGTAGTTATGCATATTTTACATTCCAGCATTCTTCACATGAAGAAAATGCTCTTTTTTATTTTTAAATGTATATATATATATTAATCTATACCTATATATCTATATGAATATATACAGGTATAGATATAAACAGATATGATATAAACAGATATATTGTAATATATTTAAAAATACAAAGAACATATTTTACTATGTAAGGAACATTAGAATGTAAAATATTCAAATTTAATAAAAATGATTTTTCATGTTTTAAAGTGAAGGTCAATTTTCATCAATGAGTGCCCGGTTTTAAAAATACTTTTAAAAACAGGGGCACTTTCATTGATAAAAATTAATATTGCACTGGATTTGAAGAAATACTTACCTTTTACTCATGGACGATCCCCCTCCTTCTTCTTCCTGCTGTAGACCACAGCAATGACGAAACTGGCTTCCTTCAATCACAGACGGGAATCACAAGCTGGACGCTCTGGGGTGCAAGCCATGATTGGAGGAAGCCGGTTTTGTCATTTCTGACGTCAGTACAGAGGAACTGAGGCTGAGATCGGCGATCCGGTTTTGCAGAAGTAAAAGGTAAGTATTTCTTCAAATACAGTGCAATGTAAATTTAGAGAACACAATATATAAAGACATCAATAGACATATATATATATATATATATATATATATATATATATATATATATATATATATATAAATATACACTATAGCTATTTCTATTAAAATACCTTGTCATATACCATATACCTTTTTAATCCTTATAAAAATGTTTTATTAATATTTATATGAATCATTTTGATTAGATAGCATATATATGAGTGTAACAGGTTTTTTTAATGTTTTTATGTTGTGTTTGGTGAACGTTTTTTTTTTAACACTTAGCCTTTATGCCAGATCTTCAGTCAAGCTAACCCGACGTGCGCACATTTTGTATTAAGTGGATGTAAAAGTGAATGTGTGATGTTACCAGCTGTCTGATCATGCACGTTTATCAGATGTACATATGACCAAGTGCTGTATGCTCACTGGGTCATGTCTACAAGAAATTCTATCACAGCATCATGTATCATGTGATAACTTTTCATGGAACAATTTTTACAAACACACAGTATGCTGCTAAAGTATAAATGCTTATTGAAATGTAATAAGTACACATTTTATCTGTGTTACTATCATTATACTGGGGCTATATAGCTCCAGTTTGTGTTACATTATTATGTCCCTTTAATGGGAGATAATTCTCAGCAAATGTTTATTGCTTTAAAAAAGAGATACACTAATCAGAGAGTATAACATAATATATAAGCCTGAAATAAATAAAGATCTTATGTGCGATATCAGAAGAAAATAAGCGAACATCATTATTAATATTTTGGGTGTGTTTAGTTTGTCATATTATTATCAGATCCATTAGCGCAGGTGTTGGGTGTGGTGACACGTATACTCCTTTTCTGCCACATTCCGCCAATTAACGTTTAGATAATTCTTTATATTAATATCAGGGCTCACTTGGATTTTTGGTGCAGTATTTCAATGAAAGAGAAAGAAGTAAATACATTTAAATAATATCTACAAACAAGAAGCACCAATATAATGTAAATCTGTGTAGAAATCAGGGTGGTCTGAACAATAATAAAGCAACTCACAGTTTATGTTGGCACCAAGTCTTAGGGGTCAATTTATCAAAGGCTTGAACAGCCTTCGCCCCCCTACGACTACAGGTTCTCACAAGAGACAGAGACAACAGACCGCTGCTTCCCTAACCTCTTCGCCACCTTTTGGTGAATTTCAATCTCCCTGGTCCCGTCCGACCGGGGAGATGGACAACTCCTGCTTGCGCGTGATTGGCTGTGGTGGACAGGGGTTGACGTTGCACAAGAGCGCAAAATTGCATTCTTGCAGAATGCTGAATTCTGGCAGCGGAATTCAGCTCGCCAGAGGTGAGCTGCGGCAGACAGGGGCGTGTATGTACGCCCCTGTCTGCTGTAGCATTATAAATCGACCCCATAGTCTCCACCTAACTGACTGCACAGTGTCACACTCCTTTCCCTCACTGGCATTGGTGCGAGCAAACCAAGTAGATAGTGAGGCTTTGTCTTAAAATGAGCTCGTTTATTATGCAACGCATTTCTCAGTTTGAATTGTTAAAACATATTTTGTAAAAGGTAAGTATTTCTTCAAATACAGTGCAATGTAAATTTTCATCAATGAAAGAGCCCCTGTTTTTAAAAATAGTTTTAAAAACCGGGCACTCATTGATGAAAATTGACCTTCACTTTAACGTATTTGAGTGGAAAGGACTTCAAAGTATATATATGTGTGTGTATATATGTACACAAAATTACAATGGCACCACAACAGCAATCTCCCCTAATTTCAATGGTTCATAAGGTACTAAAAAGAAGAAGAATTAGGCCTTTAGTAATGGTTATGCATGAGGAGTGGTGCTGTGCATTGATTCATTAGAAAATACAAATTGTGGAAAATAGAAATTCACAGAAAAGACTTCACATATAGCCCTCTCTGCCAAGACTAAATGGAGAGAACAAAAATAAGTAAAACATAACTTTTAATAAAGAAACTAAAATAAGGGACCCACTGGGACATATATATAAAAACAACAAAAGAGATGAAAAATAATAACCTCATGATTGTGTAAACGTAATCTTCAAATAAGACAATCAGGAAAATAAAATGTGCAGACAAAAGAGGAGACTAATAACTGATAAAAGGACATTAATAAGTCCTCTCGTATTAATAAATGGTTTCATGGGGGAGAGCTAGACCAATGAGTATAAGAAGCTAGAGAAAAAAAATGGCTTGTTAGAAATACCTGGTTCCTAAACCAGAAAGAAAGAGTTATGCTATATTATATGAAATCACAGATGGTATAGATCGTGATAACTACACTACTATAGTGGTTACAGTTGTGGTATAAATATTGATACTCTATACAAATTCCCCATTGTTCAGGGTTTGAATCTGGGTCAATTAGAGTCCTTCAACAATAGTGTGTATGTGATTATGTTATAGATTGGATACACAATATGTTAAAACCCACCCACTAATATTGCGATATTATAGAGTTTGTAAGTCGCACGGGTGAAAGGTTAAAACATAAGTAACCAATTTAATCTCCTATGTGGGAAAAATACCCCCCGCAACAATGCTGGGTTATTAATAGAGGTTATAACCAAAGTTATTTCCCATCTTAAATAGGGTACATATAGTATAGAGATAGCCTGAGTATAAAGCTTGTGATAATACCACCTGCAATAGGTGATATAGTTCCAATTATAGCAATATAATGTTGTCCGTTGCTGGAACAAGTTTCACAGTAACGTAGCTAATAGTGTAGCATGAATAATAATGTTTAAACACTTGAAAGTGATGCAGTATAGCTGTAAAAAGCGGACTAGAAAATATCACCTGAACATCTCTATATAAAAAAGAAAGATATTTTACCTCAAAAGCTCCTCAGTAGCCACATCCCATTGTAAAGGATTTCTAAGCAGCATATCAGTATGTCTGTCCTATGACAGCTTAGGGGATGAGCCTCGTGCACTCTCATATTATTTCACCAATCAGGTAAAGGAAGCTTACTATGAAATCTCATGAGAGTTAAGTCAAATCTCATGAGATCACAGTAAGAGTTCATGACTTCAGCACTGCTGATGCTGATTGGCTGCTGTTCATTTCTTCATTTTTTTTTTATTTTTACCTGCAGCTGGGAGCAGCTGGGAGCAGCTGAGTATAACTTTTTACACAGAACTTACTCTGCTGAGCTAAGGAAATTGTGAGGTAAAATATCTTCCTTTTTTACATAGAGATGCTCAGGTGATATTTTCCTGTCAGCTTTTTACAGTTATACTGCATTAGTTTCAAGTGATTTAGCATATGAGTATTATGTCCCTTTAAGTAAAATCTGTTCAGTAAAAGTCACCACTCTACTGTCAGAGTACTAGTGCTAACGTTACAGAGATATATTACAGTGACGTTGATAGAGGCTTGTAGATTAAATGGTTATCTAGTCTTGACGATATTGGTACAAATTTCACAGTAACGTCTTAGTTGACTAACAAGTAAAAAATTAGCCAAATAAAGAGTCACCGCTGTGCTATCAGTATACTGCTGTTAGCGTTACTTAGGTATGATTCACATTAGTGTTGATAGTAATTTGTAAACTAAGCGTTTACCTAGTATTAACGTTACTGGCACAAATTTCACAGTAGCGTCTCAGTTAGCTTAAGAGTCAAAAGTAACCGAACAAATAGACATTTAAAGGGACATGAAACCCAAAAATTTTCTTTCACGATTCAGATAGAGAATACAATTTGAAACAACTTTCCAATTTGCTACTTTTATTTAATTTGCTTCCTTCCCTTGTTATCCTTTGCTGAAATGTTATCTAGGAAAGCTCAGGAGCATCAAATAATCTAGTTTCTAGCTGCTGATTGGGTGCTGCATATTTATACTGATTGTCATTGGCTCACCCATGTGTTCAGTTTGAAACCAGTAGTGCATTGCTGCTCCTTCAACAAATGATACCAAGAGAATGAAACAAATGAGATAATAGAAGTAAATTAGAAAGGTGTTTAAAATTGTGTTCTCTATCTGAATCATGAAAGAAAAATTTTGGGTTTCATGTCCCTTTAACCCTGGTACATCCAGGTTGGTATCATGTGATTAGTATCCTGCAAATAAGTGTGCTAATAGTATAAGCGTCTGTAACGTCTCCAACAGTGGTAGTGTTTGAATCACATTGGGAGCGCTTGTCATAGTAGTAATTTTCCAGCATCTGTAAATGCCGCAACAAATTAAATCAGCTCAAGTGTGAAGAACAAGTTAAAAATTAAGGAGCGCCCGTAAGCCCCCAACCCCCTTTATATATGTGTATACATGTGTATATATGTTTTATGTCTATATATGTGTTAATATGCATATATAAAGACATCAATAGACATATATATATAAATATACACTATAGCTATTTCTATTAAAATACCTTGTCATATACCATATACCTTTTTAATCCTTATAAAAATGTTTTATTAATATTTATATGAATCATTTTGATTAGATAGCATATATATGAGTGTAACAGGTTATTTTAATGTATTTATGTTGTGTTTGGTGAACGTTTTTTTTTTTAACACTTAGCCTTTATGCCAGATCTTCAGTCAAGCTAACCCGACGTGCGCACATTTTGTATTAAGTGGATGTAAAAGTGAATGTGTGATGTTACCAGCTGTCTGATCATGCACGTTTATCAGATGTACATATGACCAAGTGCTGTATGCTCACTGGGTCATGTCTACAAGAAATTCTATCACAGCATCATGTATCATGTGATAACTTTTCATGGAACAATTTTTACAAACACACAGTATGCTGCTAAAGTATAAATGCTTATTGAAATGTAATAAGTACACATTTTATCTGTGTTACTATCATTATACTGGGGCTATATAGCTCCAGTTTGTGTTACATTATTATGTCCCTTTAATGGGAGATAACTCTCAGCAAATGTTTATTGCTTTAAAAAAGAGATACACTAATCAGAGAGTATAACATAATAAGCCTGACATAAATAAAGATCTTATGTGCGATATCAGAAGAAAATAAGCGAACATCATTATTAATATTTTGGGTGTGTTTAGTCTGTCATATTATTATCAGATCCATTAGCGCAGGTGTTGGGTGTGGTGACACGTATACTCCTTTTCTGCCACATTCCGCCAATTAACGTTTAGATAATTCTTTATATTAATATCAGGGCTCACTTGGATTTTTGGTGCAGTATTTCAATGAAAGAGAAAGAAGTAAATACATTTAAATAATATCTACAAACAAGAAGCACCAATATAATGTAAATCTGTGTAGAAATCAGGGTGGTCTGAACAATAATAAAGCAACTCACAGTTTATGTTGGCACCAAGTCTTAGGGGTCAATTTATCAAAGGCTTGAACAGCCTTCGCCCCCCTACGACTACAGGTTCTCACAAGAGACAGAGACAACAGACCGCTGCTTCCCTAACCTCTTCGCCACCTTTTGGTGAATTTCAATCTCCCTGGTCCCGTCCGACCAGGGAGATGGACAGCTCCTGCTCGTGCGTGATTGGCTGTGGTGGACAGGGGTTGACGTTGCACAAGAGCGCAAAATTGCATTCTTGCAGAATGCTGAATTCTGGCAGCGGAATTCAGCTCGCCAGAGGTGAGCTGCGGCAGACAGGGGCGTGTATGTACGCCCCTGTCTGCTGTAGCATTATAAATCGACCCCATAGTCTCCACCTAACTGACTGCACAGTGTCACACTCCTTTCCCTCACTGGCATTGGTGCTAGCAAACCAAGTAGATAGTGAGGCTTTGTCTTAAAATGAGCTAGTTTATTATGCAACGCATTTCTCAGTTTGAATTGTTAAAAAATATTTTGGAACTTGGAAAATGCATGTTTGTGCACAAAATATTACTATATTGGTTCATAAAGACAGCTCCCATAGCACTGTTGGTAGACATTAAAGCCCTTACTAGTGTGAAACCAAACACTCTCCCTCCCCAATGTTTTAGCACAAGAAGATACATATTTCAAAAAACAAAAACTGGGAATTTTTTATTGCCAAGATACAAAAAAATTATATCTACATATTATTGGCTCTAAGAGAGGAGTAAGAAAGTAGTCTAAGCGTGAAAAAATAGAACAAATATGTATATATGAATTCTTTTTGTTATATTGTAAAATACTATAACAGAAACAGGCACTATACATTTTCAAACACATCGCTCGTTTCCATTGAGCCATAAAAAATTGAGTCGTAAGCTACCAAAGTTAACAACGGATAAAAGTAGTTTATGGCTCCATTTTAGTTCCAGGTTTCCAATGAAATAGGTGTAGATTAACTTTGTGTTAACGCTTCCATCTGACGTCGGATTTCTCTAAAATTGCACCATAACAAATTAGTTGCTATGGTAACCTGACCTTAAACCATAAAATTTACATTTAAAGTCTGTGCTCCTTACATGTGATCACCGCTAAAAAGAAACAAAAACAAAGATAAACTTATTTATAATACATATTTTTTTAACTATAAGCAAATACTACTTTTTATTATAATGACATTTTCTACTTTATATATGTAATATTTATTGCTGCCCTAAATTTTGTAGATATGTGCTTGCATATATTCTTATATGTAAAAACATATTGATATTTCCATAAGAACATAAGTGCAACTATTTCTATACATGGGACAACAATAATGATTACATATTACAATTTTTTCTACATTGAAACACTTAACCTAGTTGAGCTGGGTGTAATTTTTTTAATGTATCGGCAGCCTCTGACAGTGTATTAACAGTTTGCGCTTTCATTGGAAGTGTGGTGTAAATTTGCCCTTAACGGCTTCTAATACTTTCTATGGGACGCGAAAATATTTTCAGCAGCTGGACCCCGGCTTCCTATATTGTGGTATAATGCGCCATTGGAAGCAGACGATACAGGATATTGCTTTCAATTGCATATTTATCGGTTTGCAACCTCGCACAAACCAAATTACGGCTCAATAGAAACAATTCCACAGTAAGGTTCTTTGTACATACAGCTTAGTTCTGCATCGTGTGCACTTTATTTGTTCTTTATCTATAAGTAGCCTGGCATTAGAATAAGTTAATCTTTTGAAACAAACAATAATGTACCCCCCAGCTGTATTAGCCAAGATTTAATAATACTTTAATGTTGGTTAACTATGAGATACCACGCTAATGTATAAAATAATCGTGTGAAAAAAGCGAAACAAAACTATGGCCTGAAGAAAATAATAGATATAATTGCACTATAAATATAACACTGGTATGTACAGATATAATTATATTGCATGAAAAAGCGGTGAAATTTCACTCCCAATAGATCCTTAATTACATGCAATAAAAATGCCTGAAGTAAACATTTGCCTCTATTTAGAACTGGTAAATTAGGATTATTATCTGTGAAAAGTATGTGGAATTTAATTTATTCCAAGTACATCAAAGAAAAATTGTACACTATATTGGGATTTACATTCTACAGTAAAAATACAACACTCTATTTTTTAGAGGATCCTATTTTGATTTGTGTTTCAAAACTCCAAAAGGATTAACCACATAGGATCCCTGGCAGAAATTAAAATTAGGCAAAAACTCTCTTCTATTTGATTGGTTGCACAAGAGCAGATATTTATTTTTTTCGTGATTGGTTGCACAAGAGCGTAGATTTCCCTTGTACATGATTGGTTGCATAAGGGCAGAGATTTCTCTTCTTCATGATTGGTTGCACAAAAGCGTAGGTTTTTCTTGTACATGATTGGCTGCACAAGAGTGTAGGTTTCTCTTGTACATGATTGGTTGCACAAGCCCAGAAGTTTCTCTTGTACATGATTGGTTGCCCACAAACAGAGGTTTCTCTTGTACATGATCGGTTGCACAAGGGCAGAGGTTTCTCTTGTACATGATTGGTTGAGTGAAAGCAGAGGATTCTCTTGTACATGATTGGTGGAAAAAGAGCAGATGTTGACAGATCAGTTTGGAATGAGCTATCCACCATCTCTAAAGGAGCTGGAAAGATGAGAAAGTCTTAAAGGCACAGTCAAGTAAAAATTAAATTTGATTGAGACAGGTCATGCAATTTTAAACAACTTTCCAATTTATTTTTACCATCAAATTTGCTTTGTTCTCTTGATATTCTTTGTTGAAAGCTAAACTTAGGTAGGCTCAAACTGATTTCTAAGCTATTGAAGGCCGCCTCTTATCTCAGTGCATTTTGGCAGTTTTTCCACAGTTAGACAGTGCTAGTTCATGTGTGTCATATAGATAACATTGTGCTCACTCCTGTGCAGTTATTTATGAGACAGCACTAATTGGCTAAAATGCAAGTCTGTTAAAAGAACTGAGATAAGGGGCAGTCTACAGGGGCTTAGATACAAGGTAATCACAGAGGTAAAAAGTATATTAATATAACAGTGTTCGTTATGCAAAACTGGAGAATGGGTAATAAAGGGATTATCTATCTTTTTAAGCAATAAACATTTTCAAGTAGACTGTCTCTTTAAATGAAACTCTCATACTTTAGATAAAGCATGTGATTTTAGGAGGCATTTAGGTTTATTTCTATTATCAAATTTACTGCATTCCCTTGGTATTCTTTGCTTATAAGTATACTTAGGTTCAGGAGCAGCAATGCACTACTGGGAGCTAGCTGGTGATTGGTGGCTACACACCTATGCCTCTTGTCTTTGGCTCACCATATGTTTTCAGCTAGCTCCCAGTAGTGCATTGCTGCTCTGGGGCTGACTTTTCAACAAAGGATCGGAGAATAAATCAAATCTGATCATAGTAAATGGGAAAGGTTCTTAAAATGACAGGCTCCATCATTCATATTCCTTTAATACTACCACTTTCTAACTTGCAGTTGAAGGCTCGCTTCTGATTCGCTCATCAGATGTATCCTTATCTCAAATGGCAAGAGAGTGTTCGGCATGTGTCATTTTAATTGTTTAACCCCTTTTGCAATTAAAGTTAAATAGGGAATTTGATTAAAAAAATGTTTTACATGAATAAAATTACTTTATTTTAAATCATATATTGAACAAAACTCGTTTTTTCCATTCCTTCAACTCATTAATCATATCAATGAAAACAGGTTTCAGCAGGCTTAATATTACAACAAATCAAAGTGGTTATTTATTATGCAAGGAATGAAGTTTATTATACAAGGAACTGTGTACAAATCACCATTGCAAAACAATAATAAAATGAATAATGAATGAGATTCGTAGAATCATCATAAAGAGAATATTTACATATTATAAAAGGATTTGATCACAATCTCTGAATAATTTAAAAATATACCTGGAACTTGGATAAAGGCAATTCCATTGAAGTGCCATGGTTGAACTTTGCAAAGGTGTTTGGTACAGCAACATGAGAGATTATTGTAAAATATTACAGCACATGTAGTCAAGTGATCTAAAGGCAGGGGAAAACGAGTTGCAGTAAACTGTTCATACTCTTCTGTACTAAAATAATAAGATTGTCTGTCTCTGGTATCAGTATTTTCAATAACTTAATTAATAACCTACAATGGTGATTAGGTAATTATATTAAATAAAGTAAAATGCTCTTTTTCTGTAAAGGGATTTTTACAAAATGAAAGAACTGGCTAGAAATAGGCAAATGAGAGTTAGGGGCATATTTATCAGGTTCAGTGGTCTAAAGACTGCTCCTCTATAACCTGTCCGCCTGCTCTGAGACGGTGAACACACATCGCCAGAAATCAACCCGATCGAATACGATTGGGCTGATTAACAGCCCCTGCTAGCCGCAAATCTGCAGGGGCTGCATTGCACCAGCAGTTCACAAGAACTGCTGGTGCAATGATAAATGCTGAGAGCGTATGCTGTCGGCATTTATCAATGTGCAGCGGACAAGATCCACAATATCGGATCATTTCCGCTCGCACAATGATAATTCATCCCCTTAAAGTGATATGAAACCCAGATTTTTTTCTTTCATGATTCAGATAGTGTATGCAATTTTAAACAACTTTCTAATTTTCTTTTATTATCCATTTTTTATCTTCATTCTCTTGGTATCTTTTGTTGAAAAGCAGGGACATAAGCTTAGGAGCCTGCCCATTTCTGGAGCTCTACATGGCAGCAGTTTTGCAGGATTGTTATCCATTTGCAAGAGCACTAGATGGCAGCACTATGTCGTGCAATGTAGTGCTCCAGATGCCTAACTAGGTAGGTATCTCTTCTTCAACAAAGAATATAATGGAAACAAAACAAATTTTATAATAGAAGTAAATTGGAAACTTTTTTTTACCCCATATTGACCGCAATGTACCATGTATGTCACCGGTCGTTAAGGGTTCTCTTGTTTACAATAGCACTGGTACCGCCGCAAGCAGGGGCAACTCCCTCCGCACCTTCTAGTCACCAGGAGAAGCGAGACCCCATAAAAAGACCAGCGATGTACATCCTTAAGGGATTAAAATGCTCTGTCTAAAGAACATTTTTGTTCTTCATATTCCTTTAAAGTTGATGCATATCAAATTGTGGATCTGTGAAGAAAAAAATAAGCACATACTGTTTCAACGGGAAAATTTAGTAGCTACAAAAGACTGCCCAATGCAAATAAAATATTAGCATGCACGTAAATACGCATATATTATATAATAAAATAAAGCAAATGTCTGCCACCATGTAAATCTATATCACAAGCTCACATAGACTATATAGGGAGCAGAGTTGTCACTGATTCACAAAAGAGAACATTGCAGAATCAGAAATAAATTCTTAGTAGGAAAAAAAAGTAAAAAAAAAGAGTTGATACAATCATTTTATTTAAATACATTCTTGGGCCATAAACACACTTTAAAACATTCCCCAGAGATATTTCAGAGCAGGAAGGAAGCACTTTGGGGCAGTGGCTCGCTGATGCATTGTGGGAAAAACTAGAGAAGTCTCTAAAAACTGTGCTATTTGTTCTACAGGAACAGGGATGGTTAACAGGTCTGCATATGGGATGTTTATAGGATCACTGTTTATTCCAGGGAAATTGAATGCTTAGCTTAAGAAGACACTAGAAAAAAATTCTGATTCCTTGAAATAATTATTTGTTCAACTAAAGAAACAGAAAACTCTGACCGTTTTATCTTTCCAGACATTATTGACTGCTCAGCTTTTGTATACGCTTTATGAATTATTCTTTTTTGCAACAATATTACATATTTTTTTTCTTAGTAGATTACCAATAACCTATAGAGCAATTAGGGTCTATAAGATAGTGGTACTTACCTTCAGGGTCTATAGATAGTGGTACTTACCTTCAGGGTCTATAGATAGTGGTACTTACCTTCAGGGTCTATAGATAGTGGTACTTACCTTCAGGGTCTATAGATAGTGGTATTTACCTTCTCTCTTCATTCCTGCCTTCCTGAACGAATGATTAAAGGGACAATGCACATGCACAATAATGAGGATTACTTCTTTAAGGTGTAAAATTATATTTGTAAAAGATCAAGGCCTTTAAAAATGTAACTGCAGATCCTGACTTAAAAACTGGTAAATAAAAGGGACATAAAAACCTCCAAACTATTTTTCATGATTCCGCTAAAGCATACAATTTTAAAAAACTTTAAAGGGACAGTATACACCAGAATTTTTATTATTTAAAAAAATAGATAATTCCTTTATTACCCATTCCCCAGTTTTGCACAGCCAAAACAGTTATATTAATATACTTTATACCTCTGTGATTACCCTGTATCTAAGATTTTGCAGACGGCAGTTCTTTTGACAGACTTACATTTTAGCCAATCAGTGCTGACTCCTAGGTAACTCCACAAGAGTTAACACAATGTTATCTATATGGCACACATGAACTAACGCCCTCTAGTTGTGACAAAATGTCAAAATGCATTCAGAAATGAGGTGGCCTTCAAGGGCTAAGAAATTAGCATATGAGCCTACCTAGGTTTAGCTTTCAACAAAGAATACCAAGAGAACAAAGAAAAATTGATGATAAAAGTAAATTGGAAAGTTGTTTAAAATGACATGCCCTATGTGAATCATGAAAGTTTATTTTTGACTAGACTTTCCCTTTAAATGTACTCCTATTATCATTATTTACTTTGTTCTCTTGGTATGATTTGTTGAAGGAGCAGCAATGTACTACTCAGAGCTAGCTGAACACATCAGGCAAACCAATGATAAGAAGCATATATGTGCAGCTACCAATCAGCAGCTAGCTTCCAGTAGTGCATTGCTGCTCTTGAGCCTACCTAAGTATTCTTTTCAATAAATGATAACAAGAGAACAAAGGAAATTAGATAATAGTTGTACAATGGAAAGTTGTTTAAAACCGCATGCTCTATCTGAATCATGAAAGTTTAATTTTGACTTTACTGTCCCTTTAAATATTTCTATATGCTTGAACACTATACTTAGGCCAGACATGCCTTTTGGACCCTGATGTTTTTTGGAGACAGTCTTGATAAACCAGACATACGGCAATGCTACTTTTAAAGCATTTCCCCATCTCAGATATCCATATTGTATGGAGTTGTGCACTTGAATGAGGGACAGATTATAGTGCTGTGTGCTGACGGTCATGCTAATAGTATGAAATAAAAAGTCTACAAAGAAACATTATTCAAATTTATCATCTGAACAGGGACGTGCATTCATTAGAGGCAGGTGAGGCAGCGCCTACCCTGGCCAATGTGGGAATTACATCTATTTTTTAATATTAAAAAAAAAAAAAAAATGTTTATTTTTTTTTTCTTAATTTTTTTTTCACATATGAAAAGGTGACCCCCCCTACCCCCCCACCCCTCCACCAAATTATGCTTGTTATTGCAATTTTATTGTTTCCGTAATATTAACTTTCCTATATTCATATTGCGCAAGAAGGTAAGAGGCCAGCTGTCCTTCCATTGCGCAATATGAATGTAATAGTCTGTTATGTTATGGGCTGCTTTAGAGACTGCCACCCAGTGGGGAATAATACTAATGCAGCAGTCTCTAATGCAGCCCATAACTGCTCCCACCGGAGGCTAGCCTCGGGAGCCCTGAGCCCTGCCTGCCCGGCCGCTCAGCCAATCAGGCATCAGTATGTCTGAGTCTCTAGGCTGAGTTGCCGGGCGGGAAATAGTTGCGCAGCCGCATTGGTGGTCAGGTGTTGATGTGCACTGCAGTCAGTGTCACGTGCGACCGGCGTCAGAAGGAGTGGAGCAGGAGTGTTCTGTTGGAGTCAGTCGTCGTGTGGAGCAGGAGTCAGTCGTGACAGACAGTCAGGTGTCAGCCGGAGTTGGACGTCGTCAGGACTGGAGGACTAGGAGCCCAGCCGGAGCGTGTAGCGTTATCCAGAGAGACAGGTAAGTGGCAGCTCCATGCAGGGCCGGCTTAACAATGGGACCAACAGGGTCCCATGGACCCAGGCGGCACTTGACAGGGGGCGGCACTTCAGTCAGTGACTATCACATTTATAGTCAGACTGCAGCTCCTGTCTGCCGCTCCTGTGACCGTCTTCTCAGCTCTCTGGGGAATCCGTTTAATATTGACAGCGGCACAGCCGCTCCTAACCTACCTTGGTCAATGAAACACTATGAGATCTGACTATCTCTGTGGGGTCACTCCGGGTTAGTGGGTGGGACTGACAGCAGCGGGTCAGGAGCGACACACACAGTCACTTCCCATACAGATTTTCTGCTCAGTGCTGCTGCTTCCCTCCTGAGTCCCGCCCAATAACAAAGTGTGATCACTCAGCTGCCTAAACTTTTCTATGGGGCAGGGCAGCTGACTCGGGAGGGAAGCAAGCAGAAGCAGCAGCAGGCAGCACGTTTATTCCCCTCTAGGCTGGGTGTGCAGGGAACTGAGGTCCAAGCCCATTAGCCCAGTGGAGATAGGAAGACTGGGGAATGGAAGGTAGGTAAATTTTCCCCTAAGCACCAGTTTTCAAAATGATTTTGCATTTGCTGATGTCATGAATCAATGAATATAACAAAATAACAGGAGGAACTTCAGACCGGCATGTCACATGATTCAGATCAGTAGCAAACACTACTAGAAATGTTTGCTGCTGCTCTGAATCATGTGACATGCTGGTCTGAAGTTTCTCCTGTTATTTTGTCTGACAGCCAGGCTAGCATGTGACAGAATATGCAGCCTGAGGGCAGGGACTAGTAAAGGGTGATGTCTGGTCTCTGTTGTGACAGTGTTATGCTGTTTGGGGAGGCAGGTACATAAAATGTATATGTGAACAGTTAATCAAATAAAAGGTAGTCAAACTGCAAAGCTGTGTATTTATGATAATGTGGAGATAAAGGTCATTAAACTATTATTTATATATATATATATATATATATATATATATATATATATATATATATATATGTGTGTGTGTGTTTGTGTTTGTGTGTGCATAGTATAGTCATTGTGGCATTCAAGTTTTAATTAAAATGGCATTCAAATTTAATTGCAGTGTTATGGATGGAGTTAGATAGGTAGAAGTGTGTGTGTGTGTGGGGGTGGGGGGCGTCATTTTGATCTCGGACCCAGGCAGCACAATGTCTTGAGCCAGCCCTGGCTCCATGTGATTGTGCACAGCCCAATACAGCACCGAGTACACAGACAGCTGGGGCTAAAGGCTCTAGGTTTTATCTGGGTAAATCTTGTCATGACTTCCTGGTGTTATTAATGTGTATTAGTACCCTGGGCCTGCACGCTCTTGCATGTCCTGTCGCATGCTATAAAATTACCCCCCTAGTACACGCCACCACTCACTGGCAGTCTGGCACTGACCGACGGTCGTCTGACCTGTCACCCTCACCACCTCCGAGTCCTGAGTCCTGACCAGCCACACAGTAACAGAGAGTCCTCCAGTCCAGACCCAGTGAGACTGTGTTTTTTACTGTTGTTGTCTCACTCACCGCTCACGAGGACTGGACTGGAGTGCTAAGAGCTTTAAGCTGCTTAGTTTTTTCAGTTAGTTTACTAAGTGCGCAACGCCGCCATGACTGTCACAGTGACAGTCATGGCGGCGTTGCGCACTTAGTGTCTCTGATGATTCCGATCACAGGCTCACCTCACACAGCTTCCTTGGAAGTTTATTTACTTGAGAACTTCAAGAACTTCTCTCCAATACCTCCATAATATCACCTACTTCAAGGCTCTTCCACTCCCTTCCTTTTCCTCATCACTTGTCTTCCAAGTTCTATGGAACTTGGAAGACAAGTGATGAGGAAAAGGAAGGGAGTGGAAGAGCCTTGAATTATGATATTATGGAGGTATTGGAGGAGAGAAGTTCTTGAAGTTCAAGTAAATAAACTTCCAAGGAAGCTGTGTGAGCCTGTGATCGGAATCATCAGAGACTCATGTCATCATAATTTATAATGATATAATTTATTTACTAATTCCTTCTGAGTTCTTCTATCTCTAAGTTCAAAACCTCTGCTAGTGCTTTCCTAATCTGAGTCTGACTTACTCCATTACATGCCCATGCAGGAGGCATGCACATACTCTACTTTTCAAAATGCCCCCTCTAGAAACTTGTATCACACTTGGGGCCATTAAAGGCAAAATTGTTTATATATTTCTACCACAAAATATTCTACACAGTCCATTTCAAATCAAGTTTAGCATTAGTCAGTCTGTCTCACTGGGCACCTGGCACTAATAGGACATGGATTCTGAATCCTTTTTGCTGTGTCACATCACATACTATAACAGTTACAGCAGCACTGCCACTCATCATTAAGTTCAAAATGATATTTTTTCTTCATTCTTTTGATATCCTTTGTTGAAAAGCATATCTAAATATGCTCAGTAGCTACTGAGCATATTTAGATATGATTTTCAACAAAGGATATCTGGTTTTCTTCATTCTTTTGATATCCTTTGTTGTAATTCATATCTAAATATGCTCAGTAGCTACTAAGCATATTTAGATATGCTTTTCAACAAAGGATATCAAAAGAATGTAGAAAATCAGATATTCTTTGTTGAAAATCATATCTAAATATGCTCAGTAGCTACTGAGCATATTTAGATATGCTTTTCAAAAAAGGATATCAAAAGAATGAAGAAAATCAGATATCCTTTGTTGAAATTCATATCTAAATATGCTCAATAGCTTCTAAGCATATTTAGATATGCTTTTCAACAAAGGATATCAAAAGAATGAAGAAAATCAGATATCCTTTGTTGAAAATCATATCTAAATATGCTCAGTAGATACTGAATGGTGGCTGCATATAGATATTGGCTCGCCCATGTGCAATTGCTATTTCTTCAACAAAGGATATCTAAAGAATGAAGGCGTATCCGATTCCTAGACACTGCCTCACCAGCCTCTGAAGTCACCGCACATCACTGCATCTGAACAAATAAAAAGACCCCAGTCTAAACATTAATATTCACCATTTATTATAAGCGCTGACCCTAAAGGTAAAGACAGAAACACATTAGTTACTAGCACAAACTCATTTTCAACACTGACATTAAATAAACTGTCTAGTTTTTTACACTGTAGGAAGGTTAGTAAAGAATGATGATCTAATATTCATTTTAAAGAATGTTTAAAGAATATTCATTTTACAGTAAGTTACCTGTATATATTTTTTTGCAGTTACCTGATGGTGCTCTGGGCTATAACTAGATTAATGAAAACATTTGTACCTATGAAGGCTTTTTCTCACTGTCAAATACTTCTTGAAGTTTCATGACATAAAAGCCCTGGGCAAAATAAGAGTTATAACCCTAAAAGTCAGTGAAACTAGAAGATGAACAGGAAAAAAAAAAACATTTACATCTGGATTTTAAAAACCTAACATTTAGAATTTAGGATATGTGATACATTTATGTGTCTTTTATGACCAAATCCAACTGTATATCTAGATAGATGGATAGATGATATATATATAGATAGATAGATAGATAGATAGATAGATAGATAGATAGATAGATAGATAGAGTCAGAAATATGTAAATAAAGATGACTTTTTTTAAACAAATTCATACAAAAAATTGGCACAAGAAAGCCAAATTACATTTTTCATAATTCAATACACTGTGTAATTTTAAAAACAGTTTCAGTTTAATTATTTTATCTGATAGCGCACAAGACTCATGCACGCTTCTGATCCTACCTTAGTATGCTCTCATGCAAAAGACCTAAGTTTCAACAAAGGATATTAAGAGTATGAATACATTTAAAAACAGAAGAAAACTGGATTTTTTTTTATTAACTGCATGCTCTATTGGAACAATGAAACTTTAATATTGCGTATCATGACCCTTTTATGAATAATAATAATAAATTATAATAAATAATGCAACAGCTGTATATATTTTATATTCAATTAATTATTTAATCAATTAATGAATGCAAGTACTATTATAATAAAAGCAATACATGTTATTAAAAATTAATTTATTAAAGTTAGAAAATGTACAAGTCTACATGTAATTCTTGTACATCTGCTAAATTCAGGGGGTACTCCGCCCCGATCTAATGCAAGCAGTTGCATCCCAGATAGCTGAATTTCATGATTCAAATTTTAAAAAAACTTTCCAATTTACTTTTATCATCAAATTTACTTTGTTCTCTTGGTATTCTTTGCTGAAAGCTAAACCTAGGTAGGCTCAAACTGATTCTAAACTGTTAAAAACCTCCTTTTATCTCAGTGTATTTTGACAGTGCTAGTTCATGTTTGCTATGTAGATAACATTGTGCTCACTCCTGTGGAGTCAACACTAATTGGCGAAAATGCAAGTCAGTCGAAAGAACTGTAATAAGGGGATAGTCTGCAGAGGCTTAGATAAAAGGTAATCACACAGGTAAAAAGTGTATTAATATAACAGTTTTGGCTATGCAAAACTGGGGAATGGGTAATAAAGGGATTATCTATCTTTTTAAACAATAAGAATTCTGAAGTAGACTGTCCCTTTCAGTTTGCCTGTCCATTCTCTCTCCCCTTTTAAATGTTTCTATTTTTTCCTGAGTCAGTTACACAATCTGACTATAGAATTCACCAAAGTACAGCTATATACACTAGGGCCTAGATTTTAAGAGGATAGCAAAAATGTTAGGACTATTGTGCATTAATATTGCTTAAGTGGAATCCATACCACTTCCATATTTTGTGCTGACATCTGCATGCTGGATAGCGCTGCTTCACAATAAAATTAATGTCAAATAAGGCTTGAACGCTAAGCTGATGGAAACCACACCAAAAAATCCTCAAGTAGTGAAGTTCTTAATTTACCTAGAATATTCATTTATAATAAAACCTAGAATATTCTCCCCTTAATAATTCAATTTGTGGTCTGAATTAGAGATTTGCATTCAGAGGTTTTGAGAACTTTGTGCCGTTCAGCTATTTTCGTTTGCAAATTCTTTCTTGTGCAACAGCAAGATGCTAAAAACCTGTGGAAATCCAAATTTTAGCGTCTTGAAGGGTTGTTATTTTCCACATTCAGAGGTTCACAAAACCTCCAAATGCACGTATCTAGTCTGGATATCTGAGGAATAGGTGGTTGTTGATTATGTGACATATATATGGAACAATGTTAAAGTTCGATCTTTCAGTAACATCATCAGTCATGTTTTACCCGTGAGGCTAAAATGTTATTGATTCCTTATTTGACTGACAGACACTTGTCTCAATTACAAAAAAACCTGGAAAACTAGTTCATTATATTTTTACGAGACTAAGAAACCCCCCAAAAAAATAACTGACAGATGAGACACAAGTCTCCAAATGATGTGGCTGCAGTAACTGCTGCTATAGAGATTCAATTAGTACGTCTCATATATATAGCTAACAAGTTGGTATGTGAATACTTTGAGGATTGACAAACCTAAACCATTGCTAATCTAAGGGTCCATATCATTACTTATCAGATAATTAATAGTCTTACTTTTAAACTTTTAGAAAGATATATATGCCATTGATTTAGCTTTAATTTTGTTCTAGATAATTGGACAGGTATGTATTTAGGCGCTGTCTTTTTGTATCCATTGTATTTAGTAGTTTTACCATTGAACAACCTAATGTAGGAAAAATGCCCAATATTTAAGACAAATGACCCCTTGAAAGCTTACATATGAATACATTACAAATGATGTCACAAAGAAAATATTTTCTTCATGTGTCTTCTTTTTAAAACAAGACATATAGAAACAATATGTAAAATAATGTGTCAACATTACACAATGAAAAAATGAAAGTTAATAGCTGTAATATGAGAAATGAATTAGCGATAATTGATTAGAAAAGGATTATGGGTGGTGAACATTTGCAATGGCTTAAGCTTATTTTTAATTTTTAAATAAATCTGGAGATTAAATATTTTTCACTTCTTAAGTACAATGATTCAGCCCCATTTGATTAGACAATTTATAGTCTATAAAAATATATAGAAGAATTGCTAAAGATGTGACTAAATGCTTTGTTATAAAATTAGATTAAATCTTTCAATTAATAAAAAAAAAAAACAATCCTACACAAAATGACATAAACATTTCTCTTATTTTAAGGTATCTGCCATTGTTTAGGAGAGATTAAAATGTATTTTTTCTGGTTTGGATCCTTAGGGAAAATATGTGCTATGGTTTTACAAAAGCTTCCCACACTCACAAAAACGTACAAAAGTCAAATAAAATATGAAAGCAAAAAAATTTATAATTTTGCGCAATTATTCTCATTAACATTCTGCCAAGTAGCTCTTATAAGCAGTTATAATTGCACTCTCAGAAAACATTCAAGACTATGCAAGTTCTTTCCAAGAAATATTTTTCTTTTATCTTACCTAATATAATGACAAGTAAAATGTTAGCACACATCTTACAGTCCAAATATATTTATTGATTTATTTAAAAAGAAAAATAGATTTTAGGATATAAAATATATTGGGCCAGATTACAAGTGGAGCGATATCTTAACGTGCTCCCGTAAAGGGGCAAATTTGGCGTATGTTAAGTAACCAGCCATTACAAGTGGCTGGTTAATGCTACTGCAAGCTTGCGGTTTAACTTTGCGCTAAGCGCAAGTAACCAGAGGTCAGACCTCTGGTTAAAAAGTTGCCCCAAATGCCCCCAAAATAGAGAGCACAGTACAGTACCATAAGAGAAATAGATGATCATTTTTATTTTCTTAAAAAAAAAACTGCACAAAGCAGTCATAAAGGTTAAAGTGAGGGAATGTGGGGTGTTAGAAAAAAAGGGCACCTAAAGTGCCTTTACATGGAGGTCAATGGGGGACTGTCTCTATAAATATATATGTATATACAAATATAAACACATAAATATATATGTATATACACATATAAACACATAAATATATATGTATATACACATATAAACACATAAATATATATGTATATACACATATAAACACATAAATATATATGTATATACACATATAAACACATAAATATATATGTATATACACATATAAACACATAAATATATATGTATATACACATATAAACACATAAATATATATGTATATATATATATATATATATATATAAGCACAACACACAGAAAACCTGGCACTCGCCAGCAGATGTATTTATATAAGCATATGCATATATACAGTATTTATTTATTGCTGCCCAACGCTTTATTAGATTTTGTTATATGAGTGCAACTTTTTTACTTCACGAAACAGTTAACCAGAGCTCTGAAAACGCGGCAATCATTTTAGTGTAAATCACGATTGCACTTGTAATATGACCGATAAGCTCATGTGCAAACGTTTGCGCCCCACTCGTAATCTGGCCCTATATGTGTGGTAGTTTCACAATATTTAATTCATAATCAACAATAAAGGAACTTTGAACTCAAAATAAAATCCTTTATAAAATGTTAAGTTAAAGGTACATACATAGTAATTCAATAATTAAATGTACTTATGTTATAGAGCATTTTATTATTGCATAAATACTTGCTGGGTATTGTGTTTACCCCCATAAGGGAATAAACACATAATTAATCGCTTACGTTCGCATTGCGATTAACTTGTAATACCAGCGTACATTATCATGTGCTGGTGTTACAAAGTAGAGCGCTAATTTAGCGCTCCACTTGCAACCTGGCCCTTAGTTCAGTAAAGACAAAATATCAGTTCTAAATATGTTTACACATTTATTTTGTATGCAGATAATTTGTAATACACTCCTTCATTGTTGATATATATATTAGGCATATATAAAAATATCTTTAATGTCCATTTAACCTTAATTTCGCACAAAATGTGTAGGATGAGGGTTGTGGTGAGACAAAGAAGGTGAACACCCATAGAATATCAATACGTTGACAACTATTGAATAATACTTTATGCTTGGAAACAAATCGAACAGTGGTGTTACTGAGAGATAGAAATTTGTCATTGTCTATAAAGCTAACAAGTTCTAATTTAATTTACAACATACTGAAAGTGTACTGGTGGCATATAAAGATATGTACAAAAATAATGATTACCAATGATTCATATAGACTTAATTCTGAGCCATTTTCCAAACTCTACAGCTAGATGAAAAGCTGTAGACAAATGCATATTTATAATGATTTCATGTACTGAAATACGCTTATCTGTTCACATTTTATAATTATATTTAGCTCTATCAAGGTATTTGTCTGGCTTTGTATAAAAAAACACTTTTTCACCAATATTTTGCCACATTTTTTGATGTGCCTTCTTAACGACCTTGCCTTCTGAATGTGTCAAATATTACCAGTTCTCACAGGTTTTTTTAATGTTAACATTATTGCACACATTCAGGTAATATGTGAATAAACCATATTTTATCTGGTTTATTATTATTATTTTATCTGGTTTATTATTTTTATTTTATCTGGTTTATTATTATTATTTTATCTGGTTTATTATTTTTATTTTATCTGGTTTATTATTATTAATATTACTTATCACATTTTCAAAGTTTCAAACTATGAAATTTGTACACCACTGGAATACAGTAGTCTTAATAAATGTTTATAAATACAAAACAAGCTTTTAGATATTTAAAAAAGTATAAAATCACTCAAGTGATATAATATTATCAGTTACATATGTCAATATATTTGATCCTACTGGTAAATAAAAAAAAAAAAAGCATTTAAACATACTAGTCAGCCATAGTTAATATTAATTATCTCATCGACCACATGCTTCTGGTCTGTTAAATCCCCTGCAAAACCCATCTCGGAAATCCTGGGAAACACCTATACCTTATAGCTTTTGTGTGTATAGCTAAATGTTCTGGTTATATCGTACACACTGTTTTTACTAATTAAAAGACTATTCATATAATGCAAAATGCCATTTAAACAGAAGCAAAAAGGTCACTCACGCTTACTTATATTGATATTTTTGAATTATAGGGTCAATGGATAGGAAAGTGTTTTTCATATGGAAATTAAGCCTCAATACACTATTTCAAACAAATGCCGCTGCCATAATAATCAGTTTTGCATATATATATATATATAAATATATATATATATATATATATATATATATATATATATATATATATATATATATATATATATATATATATATATTGATATACTGCTCTAATATTATTTCTGAAGAAGGGGATTGATATTTTCCCTGAATTTATAAATACATTTTTTAAAAGGCTTTAAAAACTTCCAACTTTGTTAATATGCATTATTTTTAAAGAAAAGTGACGCTATTGCTAAATTTATCATTATGTTGTTTACTTTATCCATTTTTATTTAAAAATAAAATATCTCGGTCTTCTTTTCTCTATAATACTTCTCAACCTAGAACAATAAATGACTGCTAATGTACTTTATATCATTGAGACAACAAAGTAAAGTGAAATATTTGCTAATTTCAAATACTGTTGTTAGATTTTGCTTTTTTAATCTACCTGCCTAATAGTTGTTTTAATATTTATGACGTTTTAAAACAACAGACTCTAAAAGTAACAATTAATTTGTTATTATTATATATATTTAAATATAAATAATAATTTACCATATTTTTGGGGGTAATCCCTTTTTGTACATTATTTTTTCATTTTGTAACTTGTTTTTGTGTTTTTTATTGAACGCGGGTTTTTAATTTTTAATTCAAAATGATTTATGACTACAGTTGGTGAAAATATGTTTTGTTGGCAGTGAATATTATTTATTATAAAAAGCTTGGAAATGAATGATCAGGTTTGTGCCAACATTGGGTGTAGCCTTCCATACATGTCAACCTGTTTCATCTAAGTTTTATGATTGTCTTACTAATATATGTCTACAGAGGTATTTATTGAATTTAAAATCAAATAAATCAGTTGGCACTTCATTGCAATTTGTTCCTCTATTTTGCTACAGTTGATTTAGCTTAGCTTAATTTACCCTCATTAATCTAAAATATTTGAAAATTATACATTATGTTAAAGGCACAGTCTACACCAGAATTTTTATTGTTTTAAAAGATAGATAATCCCTTTATTACCCATTCCCCAGTTTTGCATAACCAACACAGATATATTGATGTACTTTTAAACTCTGTGATTACCTTGTATCTAAGCCTCTGCAAACTGCCCCCTTATTTCAGTTCTTTTGACAGACTTGCAGTTTAGTCAATCAGTGCCTGCTCCCAGATAACTTCATGTGCACAAGCACAGTGTTATCTATATGAAATACATGAACTAACACCCTCTAGTGGTGAAAACTGTTAAAATGCATTCTGAAAAGAGGTGGCCTTCAAGGTCTAAGAAATTAGCATATGAACCTCCTAGGTTAAGCTTTTAACTAAGAATACCAAGAGAACAAAGCAAAATTGGTGATAAAAGTAAATTGGAAAATTGTTTAAAATTACATGCTCTATCTGAATCATGAAAGTTTTTTTTTTTGGCCTAGACTGTCCCTTTAATAACAAACATTTTACTGATTAGCTTTTTTTTTTTACTTTCTTTTTTTTAAATTTAATTTTATTTTATTTCTGTTTTGAAATGTTATGGATTATGCAGAAAAAGATTAGTAAATTATTAAAGGCAAATTATCATTTTTTGTTATGCATTAGTTAACATTATGGAAGTGTTATGTTCATTTACAGATAAATGGAATTTCTTGGCAAGGCAAATATTGGAGTTAAAGGGACAGTAAAGCCAAAATTAAACTGTCATTATTCAGATAGAGCATACAATTTAAATAACTTTCCAGTTTACTTCTATTATTAGATTTGCTGTGTTCTCTCATTGCTCTTTGTTTTAAAGCATACACAGATAGACTCATGGGTAGTAATGCACTGCTGTGAGCTAGCTGGTAATTGGTTTATACATATATATGCATCTTGTCATTGGCTCCCCAGATGCATTCAGCAAGATCCCAGTAGCACATTGCAGCTCCTGAGCCTACCTAGATTTACAAAGGATACCAAAAAAACTAAGCAAATTTGTTTAAAATTGCATGCTCCAGCTGAATTATGAAAGTTTAATTTAGACTTTAAAGTTGCTTTAATAAACTTTTGTATGTTTCAAACATGCACAAAATGGTTTTATAAGGAGCAAAAATTATATTAAAGCTTTAAAAGCTGATAACTGCCTTAAAAGTTGTTATTATTTAAGTTAATGGCTTGTCTAAGTTAGTTAAAGGGACAGTCTAGTCATAATTAAACTTTCATGATATAGATAGGGCATGTAATTTTAATCAACTTTCCAATTTATTTTTATCATCAAATATTGCTTTGTTCTCTTGGTATTCTTGTTGAAAGCTAAACCTAGGTAGGCTCATATGCCAATTTCTAAGCCCTTGAAGACCATCTCTTATCTGAATGCATTTGGCAGTTTTTCACAGCTAGAGAGCATTAGTTCATGTGCACTGTGCCACATAGATAACATTGTGCTCATGTATGTGGAGTTATTTATGAGAGGACACTGATTGGCTAAAAAGCAAGTCTGTCAAAAGAACTGAAATAAGGGGGCAGTCTGCAGAGGCTTAGATACAAGGTAATCACAGAGGTAAAAAGTATAATAATATAACCGTGTTGGTTATGCAAAACTGGGGAATGGATAATAAAGGGATTATCTATCTTTTTAAACAAGAACAATTCTGGAGTAGACTGTCCCTTTAAGAAAAACAAGCAAGAGGATATTTCGTAATGAAGCTCTTATATAGAAGATACTATCTGCAAAATGTTTGGTGTCTCATTTTAAAGGTTTAAGATTGTCTTATTCTCTAAGTGTATAATGAAATAAATGTGCCCAATATTTATAGTGACACTAGGGCAATCCCCCTTCAGTCTTGTATAGAATGTTTGAGAATAATTGATTACACTTTGAGATTCCAAAATAAATAGTGTTATGCATATAAGCATCTATCTTTATACATACATTTACATATAGAAAAGATCCATAAAGTGCACTCTCACTTCAAGGAAATCAACTTGGGGGAAAACGGTATACAATAATTCAAACAGGTTCAGCACTTATTAATAAAGTGGAGTTTGGAGTGCGTACTGAACCTGTTTGAATGATTGGACACATATAATATATCACTGGCCAGAATCATATACAGAAATTAAAAGGTTACTACTCTTGGCATTTAACTGTTTAGATCCCGACATTTGCACTTCTATTGCTGTAGAATTAATGTATTTGTGAAAGCAAACAGTTGACAAAGAATCTATAGATTTAATCCTGTCTTGTTGCTACTTGTTGTTAAAAAACATACATTTTCTGCCCCCTCAGTTAGGGTAGTACAGGTTGGTATTTATGTTTAAAGGGACAGTCAAGTCCAAAAAAAACTTTCACGATTTAAATAGGTACTGTAATTTTAAACAACTTTCCAATTTACTTTTATCACCAATTTAGCTTTGTTCTCTTCATATTCTTAGTTGAAAGCTAATTCTAGGAGGTTTATATGATGATTTCGTAGACCATGAAGACTGCCTCTAATCTGAATGAATTTTGACCACTAGAGGGCATTAGTTCATGTGTATCATATAGATAACTTTGAGCTCATGCACGTTAAGTTACCCTGGAGTGAGCACTGATTGGCTAAAATGCAAGTCTGTCAAAAGAACTGAAAAAAGGGGGCAGTTTGCAGAAGCATAGATACAAGGTAATTGCACAAATCACCACAAATTTAAAAAAAAAAAAACTTTCCAATTTACTTTTATCATCAAATTTGCTCTTCTCTTGGTATTCTTTGCTTAAAGCAAAGTAGGCTCAAACTGATTCTAAACTGTTAAAAACCTAATTTTATCTCATGCAAGTCAGTCGAAAGAACTGTGATAAGGGGGCAGTCTGCAGAGGCTTAGATAAAAGGTAATCACACAGTTAAAAAGTGTATTTCTATAACAGTGTTGCCTATGCAAAACTGGGGAATGGGTATTAAAGAGATTATCTTTCTTTTTAAACAACAACAATTCTGGTGTTGACTGTCCCTTTAATGTTCCCCAAAGCCCATCCATCTCCTCCCAACAATTTGAGTTGCTTTCTGTCCGCTGTTTATTTTGTTTAATTCTGCTGTATTATAAGATGCCCACTCATTTATATGGCAGGAGGGACATTTTGTATCCATGTGTTGCTAATGCACAATTCTGGATTATTTTAAACATTTTCTATTACATGTTAAAGCTACAGGGGAGTTCATCCCAATATATATATATATTCTTTCTGGGCACGTTCCAGCATATTTTACCAAGTATAACATTCAATATACAGTAGATCAGGCTTCATATATAGTTGCAAGGAACTTAGCAAATATGTGTTTTTTAAAGCACATGCATTCAGTGTTCATGCAGTAAATTATGACTATGTGTCTATGATTAGAGGACCTAATATATTTTCTATTGAAATGTGTCTCCCTAAAGTTTGACCTTTAAATGTACCCACTGTGCAATTAAGTTTAGTGTACTAGTTAAAAAAAGTGATAGGAAACAAATAGTGCCAAGAAAGATTCTTTAATTGAAATAAGATTGAAGAATATTAACTTGAACATTTTAGGAATAATGAGGACTGTATATTTATTATTTTGATGAAGATGTTGGTTATATAGAAGGGACAGTAGAATTATGATTTTAATGAATATGTAAGTTATATAGTTTCCAAAAAATATGTCAGACAAGAGAAAGATATTTGTGTAAGGGGCCTAAAGAGAATCAAACAAAGTTATGTGAGACTATAACCATAAGAGAAAACTTTAATAAATTGGGAGTGGGGTTTTGGTTCTGGACTTTTAATGGGAAATGACAACTCAGTATACTACTAATATTTATACTCACATGTGTTTTTAAACAAATGCCAACGTATATTTTCTCTCTCTCTTCTAGCTTCACATGGCTCTCTGGTCAAGTTCATCGAAATTTCCTGTACAAATTTACTGGGCACGTGGTAGAGCTGTTTGATGAGGAGTTCAGGCACCTTTATGGATCATCCAAGCCAGTGATGGGATTAAAGTCTCCAGCTCCAATGGCTCCTGTCCTGAAACGCGATAATAGCAGCAGCATCACTGATAGCAGCACGCATGAGAGCATCAACACCACCTCAGAACCCTTCAGTAACTCCTCAGCTGCCAGTGTCCCCCGTGTATCACAACGGCCAACGTCTCCGGTGTACACGGCTCCTGTTCAGCAAGCTCCACTGCAAAGGATGAATTCCTTCCATGGATATTCAAACCTAAGGTCTCCTCCACCACAAATCAGCTACCAGCCTAATTACTACCAGAGAAATTACATGCCAGAGTCACCAACGCACTTTTTCAATAACAATGCCAACATATACAGGTCCATGAGAATCAGGCAAGATGACTTTACCACTTCAAGATTTAACCAAGGCTGGAGACCTTTTGCTAACCCAAGAATGACTTAATTTTTTTTAAATAAATACTCCATACAATGAACTGAAATGGACTAAAAGGTGCAAGCACTCTGCTAAAATACTTTTATGGATTATATATTTTAATAGACATATAATGCATTGCATTGTAAATAGTTTGTAAACATTAAAAGCTGTATGTTGAAAATGTAAATAGTTCTATAATCAGTGGCTGGTGGATATAAAATCCAAAAATATCTCCATTTGGTTTAATTATGTATTTTTTTAATCTTTAGGATATGCTTTAACAGCCGTTATTGCACTTGAAAATCATATTTTTAAGTTGTTTATATCACTGTAAATATATTTGTTCCTGGTTACAATGTGTTATAATGTAGTCACTCATAGTATTAAAGAACTATAAGCATAACAAAAAATAAATTACAGATTATGTGGCTTGCTCACATTTTATCAATAATTACATTTAAAGTTACATGCAGCTACATTGATTTATAAGTATTTGTTCCATTTGTTTACTAGTCTCCCTGAATTTACTAAAGTCATAGCTAATGGCAAAAATGGTTTGGCCCATTAATACATTTCACCTAATGTCATGAATAAGGTGATTAGAATTGAAAAAACATGTTAAACATAATAGAAAAACTAGATTTTTATAACTGGAAGCTATACAACCATATGAAAAAATTATTGGTCCTTAATGTCTTCCAAAATAAAAGTTTTACCTGTGCCAATTGCAGCATTTTACCCTGACATAATTTTTGGAGAAACTGGCAAGCCTATTAATTTAATTGACAGGTTTCTCAAATATTCTTAGTCATCTGAGTTAAAGGGACATGATACCCAAATGTTGAAGCCCTTGAAAGTGATGCCGCATAGCTGTAAAAAGCTGACAATAAAATATTACCTGAACAGCTCTATGTAAAAAAGGAAGATATTCACCTCAAAATGTCCTAAGTACTCACACCTCACTTTAAAGAGACTTTAGTCCCAGGACTTCCAAGTGAGTGTGCATCTATCACGTGCATTCATGTTATTTTCCTATTCAGTTTAAGGACGTTTACTGTGAAATCTCATGAGATCACAGCAAAGCAATGCAAGACCTCAGCACTGCTGATGCTGATTGGCTATTGTGGATTTTTTTGTTTGCTTTTTCAACTTGCAGCTTTACAGCAACTGTTAGCAGAGAAGTTACTCTGGTGAACTGAAGAAATTTTGAGGTAAAATCTCTTCCCTTTTTACTTAGAGATGTTCAGGTGATATTTTCATGTCAGCTTTTTACAGATATGCTGCATCATTTTCAAGTGTTTTAGCATATGAGCATTATGTCCCTTTAAGTGTATTAACTTAGTTAAAGGGACATGCTACCATATGCTAAATTACTTAAAAGTGATGTAGCATATCTGTAAAAGCTGACTGGCAAGTATCAAATATAAAAAAAAGGAAGATATTTTACCTCAACTTTTTTTCAGTAAGTATTCTGAGAGCAGTTATCCTTCAGCTGCTATTTTTAATGTCATCTGCACAGTGGGGGGAAAAACAGCCAATCAGCATAATCAGTGCTGAGTTCGTACTTTGCTTTACTGTGACCTCATGGGATTCATCATAATCTCACAAGATTTTGAAGCAAACTGATTCAGTATTTGGGCTACATGTACCTTTAATGTGCAAAAGAAGTTGAGATGCATATTTGATGAATGTCCCTTCCTCATATCCTACTTCCCATCTCCATTTTTATAAATGCTTTAATTGTACTTAATGTGAACATGTTGATGATTGCTGCTGTTCTCAGGTTTATAACAGTCGATAACTGCAATATTGAAAATACTATGATGGTTACCAGTATTGTTGTGCACTGAATATATAAATAAAATATTTATCTAGTAAGTGAAAATATTCTTTGTTACTTTTTTTATTTTTAATTTCGTGTACTTTTAGCTCATACTTAAAAAAAATTGTTTGATTTTCGTAATCAGTAGCAATAAAAATATAAAAAAATATTTCTTGCAGCATATGTAGAATGTTATCATAGGCTTCACATACTCTGTTTTATATAAGTCTAAATTATGTTAAAGGGACATGATACCCAGATGTTGAAGAATTTGAAAGTGATGCAGCATAGTTGTAAAAAGCTGAAGCTGACTAGAAAATATCACCTGAACATCTCTATGTAAAAAAAGGAAGATATATTACCACAATATTTCCTCACTATCCACATCCTATTATGAAGGTGCATTAAGCAACCAATCAGAATGATAGTCCCAGGACTTGCAAGGTAGTGGGCATCTAGAATGCAGCTGCACAGTCATGTTATTTTCCTCCTTAGTTTAAGGAAGTTTTCTATGAAATCTTACGAGATTTAAGTGAAATCTCATGAGATCACATTAAAGCAAAGTATGACATGAGCACTTGATGTAGCTGATTGGCTCTTTTTGTTATTGTTTTTTAAACATGCAGCTGAGAGTAGCTACAGCATAACTGTTCACACAGCACTTACTATTGTGGCCTGAAGAAATTGTGAGGTAAAATCTTTTTTTCTCCAACATAGGTGTGTCCGGTCCACGGCGTCATCCTTACTTGTGGGATATTCTCTTCCCCAACAGGAAATGGCAAAGAGCCCAGCAAAGCTGGTCACATGATCCCTCCTAGGCTCCGCCTACCCCAGTCATTCTCTTTGCCGTTGTACAGGCAACATCTCCACGGAGATGGCTTAGAGTTTTTTTTTCAAGGCCAAGCCAGCTTGGAGACCAATGCAAGGCTGGAACAAGGGAAAGCAGGCAAAGAAACCTGCCACTGCTACCAAGACAGCATGAAATATCGGCCCCCGATCCGGGACCGGATCTGGTGGGGGGCAGACTCTCTCTCTTTGCTCAGGCTTGGGCAAGAGATGTTCTGGATCCTTGGGCGCTAGAAATAGTCTCCCAGGGTTATCTTCTGGAATTCAAGGGACTTCCCCCAAGGGGAAGGTTCCACAGGTCTCAGTTGTCTTCAGACCACATAAAAAGACAGGCGTTCTTACTTTGCGTAGAAGACCTGTTAAAAATGGGAGTGATTCATCCTGTTCCATTGAGAGAACAAGGGATGGGGTTCTACTCCAATCTGTTCATAGTTCCCAAAAAAGAGGGAACATTCAGACCAATCCTAGATCTCAAGATCTTAAACAAATTTCTCAAGGTCCCATCTTTCAAGATGGAAACCATTCGAACTATCCTTCCTTCCATCCAGGAAGGTCAATTCATGACCACGGTGGATTTAAAGGATGCGTATCTACATATTCCTATCCACAAGGAACATCATCGGTTCCTAAGGTTTGCATTCCTGGACAAACATTACCAGTTCGTGGCGCTTCCTTTCGGATTAGCCACTGCTCCAAGGATTTTCACAAAGGTACTAGGGTCCCTTCTAGCTGTGCTAAGACCAAGGGGCATTGCAGTAGTACCTTACCTGGACGACATTCTAATTCAAGCGTCGTCCCTCCCTCGAGCAAAGGCTCACACGGACATCGTCCTGGCCTTTCTCAGATCGCACGGCTGGAAAGTGAACGTGGAAAAGAGTTCTCTATCCCCGTCAACAAGGGTTCCCTTCTTGGGAACAATTATAGACTCCTCAGAAATGAGGATTTTTCTAACAGAGGCCAGAAAGACAAAGCTCCTGGACTCTTGTCGAATACTTCATTCCGTTCCTCTTCCTTCCGTAGCTCAGTGCATGGAAGTGATCGGGTTGATGGTAGCGGCAATGGACATAGTTCCTTTTGCGCGCATTCATCTAAGACCGTTACAACTGTGCATGCTCAGTCAGTGGAATGGGGACTATACAGACTTGTCTCCAAAGATACAAGTAAATCAGAGGACCAGAGACTCACTCCGTTGGTGGCTGTCCCTGGACAACCTGTCACGAGGGATGACATTCCACAGACCAGAGTGGGTCATTGTCACGACCGACGCCAGTCTGATGGGCTGGGGCGCGGTCTGGGGATCCCTGAAAGCTCAGGGTCTTTGGTCTCGGGAAGAATCTCTTCTACCGATAAATATTCTGGAACTGAGAGCGATATTCAATGCTCTCAAGGCTTGGCCTCAGCTAGCGAGGACCAAGTTCATACGGTTTCAATCAGACAACATGACGACTGTTGCGTATATCAACCATCAGGGGGGAACAAGGAGTTCCCTAGCGATGGAAGAAGTGACCAAGATCATTCTATGGGCGGAGTCTCACTCCTGCCACCTGTCTGCTATCCACATCCCGGGAGTGGAAAATTGGGAAGCGGATTTTCTGAGTCGTCAGACATTGCATCCGGGGGAGTGGGAACTCCATCCGGAAATCTTTGCCCAAGTCACTCAACTTTGGGGCATTCCAGACATGGATCTGATGGCCTCTCGTCAGAACTTCAAAGTTCCTTGCTACGGGTCCAGATCCAGGGATCCCAAGGCGGCTCTAGTGGATGCACTAGTAGCACCTTGGACCTTCAAACTAGCTTATGTGTTCCCGCCGTTTCCTCTCATCCCCAGGCTGGTAGCCAGGATCAATCAGGAGAGGGCGTCGGTGATCTTGATAGCTCCTGCGTGGCCACGCAGGACTTGGTATGCAGATCTGGTGAATATGTCATCGGCTCCACCTTGGAAGCTACCTTTGAGACGAGACCTTCTTGTTCAGGGTCCGTTCGAACATCCGAATCTGGTTTCACTCCAGCTGACTGCTTGGAGATTGAACGCTTGATTTTATCGAAGCGAGGTTTCTCAGATTCTGTTATCGATACTCTTGTTCAGGCCAGAAAGCCTGTAACTAGAAAGATTTACCATAAAATTTGGAAAAAATATATCTGTTGGTGTGAATCTAAAGGATTCCCTTGGGACAAGGTTAAGATTCCTAGGATTCTATCCTTCCTTCAAGAAGGATTGGAAAAAGGATTATCGGCAAGTTCCCTGAAGGGACAGATTTCTGCCTTGTCGGTGTTACTTCACAAAAAACTGGCAGCTGTGCCAGATGTTCAAGCCTTTGTTCAGGCTCTGGTTAGAATCAAGCCTGTTTACAAACCTTTGACTCCTCCTTGGAGTCTCAATTTAGTTCTTTCAGTTCTTCAGGGGGTTCCGTTTGAACCCTTACATTCCGTTGATATTAAGTTATTATCTTGGAAAGTTTTGTTTTTAGTTGCAATTTCTTCTGCTAGAAGAGTTTCAGAATTATCTGCTCTGCAGTGTTCTCCTCCTTATCTGGTGTTCCATGCAGATAAGGTGGTTTTACGTACTAAACCTGGTTTTCTTCCAAAAGTTGTTTCTAACAAAAACATTAACCAGGAGATTATCGTACCTTCTCTGTGTCCGAAACCAGTTTCAAAGAAGGAACGCTTGTTGCACAATTTGGATGTTGTTCGCGCTCTAAAATTCTATTTAGTTGCTACAAAGGATTTTAGACAAACATCTTCCCTGTTTGTTGTTTATTCAGGTAAAAGGAGAGGTCAAAAAGCAACTTCTACCTCTCTCTCTTTTTGGATTAAAAGCATCATCAGATTGGCTTACGAGACTGCCGGACGGCAGCCTCCCGAAAGAATCACGGCTCATTCCACTAGGGCTGTGGCTTCCACATGGGCCTTCAAGAACGAGGCTTCTGTTGATCAGATATGTAGGGCAGCGACTTGGTCTTCACTGCACACTTTTACCAAATTTTACAAGTTTGATACTTTCGCTTCTTCTGAGGCTATTTTTGGGAGAAAGGTTTTGCAAGCCGTGGTGCCTTCCATTTAGGTGACCTGATTTGCTCCCTCCCTTCATCCGTGTCCTAAAGCTTTGGTATTGGTTCCCACAAGTAAGGATGACGCCGTGGACCGGACACACCTATGTTGGAGAAAACAGAATTTATGTTTACCTGATAAATTTCTTTCTCCAACGGTGTGTCCGGTCCACGGCCCGCCCTGGTTTTTTAATCAGGTCTGATAATTTATTTTCTTTAACTACAGTCACCACGGTACCATATGGTTTCTCCTATGCTATTATTCCTCCTTAACGTCGGTCGAATGACTGGGGTAGGCGGAGCCTAGGAGGGATCATGTGACCAGCTTTGCTGGGCTCTTTGCCATTTCCTGTTGGGGAAGAGAATATCCCACAAGTAAGGATGACGCCGTGGACCGGACACACCGTTGGAGAAAGAAATTTATCAGGTAAACATAAATTCTGTTTTTTTTTAAATAGAGACGTTCAGGTGATTTCTCCTTGTCATCTTTTTACAGTTACACTGCATCAATTTATTTAGCATATGTGTATTATGTCCCTTTAAAGGGGAACAAAACCCATTTTTTTCACTCCCGCTACCAGACCAGTGCCGCGATGCGCTGAGGAAAAAAACAGACCTGCTCAGTAGAGCCAGGAGTGCCGTTCTGAAAAATTCTACTTAGTGAAAACATTTTTGTGAAATTCTTTGTTATTTAAAGATGGCGCTAAGATAATGTTATATAATTCTGCACTGTGTGCAGAATTATATAACATTATTGTATAGGTTTACTGCCCCTTTAAGGATCGACCTTAGCTGCTAATGCAATTATTTTCATATTTTTAAGACAATCACTTAATTGTGTAAGTCACAACATCCTTTTTTGGTCATAAGCAGACCAAGGTCTTATACGCAGAACAAGTGCGTGAAATGTGCAAAGAATATGTCCAAAATATGAAACATTATGCAAACAATTAAGCACAGTACACTCACAAAAAAGGAAAATGTTTGTCTTTCCAATCATACATTAATTTAAACATATTTTTTAAAAAAATGGTATTTACTCCAATGTAAACAGTAAAATCTTAAATAAAAACAAACACATTTATCTCTCTAAAGCTATTTTATTTAACATTTATTAATAAATTTTGATTTGATAATAATAACAGCAACTTATATAGCATTTCGGGCCCCCTAGTGGCGCTTATTCATAGGCTGAATAAGCCTATGAATAAGCGCCACTAGGGGGCGCGAAACGCGTCAGGCCTGTCTTTTTCACCCCCTGTCTTTGTGTCCAGCTTGATTGTGTATTTTATATACATTTTTTAAATATATTTTTTCATTAAAGTTTTGAATTTTTTACTGAATATAGTTGCGCCTATCTGGTTATTGGAGTACCTGCCATTTGCCCTCCTGTTCTTATCATATAGTTGCCTAGATTACAAGTGGAGCACTATATTGATTGCACAGGGTGAGTTATGTATATTGCTGGACCACAGTAGGATTACTGTACAATCTGGTAATTCAAGTCCATGGTAAAGAAGAATTACTAGAATTTTTTTTTAAATTGCTCATATTACAATTTGAAAGTTTCTGTGCTGCACACGATAGCAACACATAACAGCGCTAAAAGTGTTGAGGATAGAATAAAAGTATAACAAAACACAAGTAAAACATTGTAAAATAAAGTATTACACATATTAAATCTAAAATATAATTTTATTGAAATAAACTTATAAAAAGGGTTTAAAAGGGATATGCTATATGTCAAGTATATGTATATACAGTTGTGCTCATAAGTTAACATACCCTGGCAGAATTTATGATTTATTGGCCATTTTTCAAAGAATATGAAAGATAACACAAAAACTTTTCTTTCACTCATGGTTAGTGTTTGGCTGAAGCCATTTATTATCAATCAACTGTGTATACTCTTTAAATCATAATGACACAAAGGGGTTTGAATGGCTATTAAAGGTAACCATCCTTACCTGTGATCTGTTTGCTTGTAATTAGTGTGTGTGTATAAAAGTTCAATGAGTTTCTGGACTCTTGACAGACCCTTGCATCTTTCATCCAGTGCTGCACTGACGTTTTTGGATTCTGAGTCATGGAGAAAGAAAAAGAATTGTCAAAGGATCTGTGGGGAAAAAAGGTAGTTGAACTGTATAAAACAGGAAAGGCATATAAAAAGATATCCAAGGAATTGAGAATGCAAATCAGCAGTGTTCAAACTCTAATCAAGAAGTGGAAAATGAGGCGTTCTGTTTGATAACATACTGCATTCATCTTGCCATCAATTCTGACCAAATTTCTTGTGCCTTTGTAGCTCACACATCCCCAAAACATCAGCGATGCACCTCCGTGTTTCACAGTAGGAATGGTGTACCTTTCATCATAGGCCTTGTTGACTCCTCTCCAAATGTAGCGTTTATGGTTGTGGCCAAAAAGCTCAATTTTGGTCTCATCAATCCAAATGACTTTGTGCCAGAAGGTTTGAGGCTTGACTCTGTGCTGTTTGGCTTATTGTAAGCGTGATACTTTGTGGCATTTGCGTAGTAATGGCTTTCTTCTGGCGACTCGACCAAGCAGGCCATCTTTCTTCAAGTGCCTTCTTATTGTGCATCTTGAAACAGCCACACCACATGTCCTGTATTTCACCTGAAGTTATTTGTGGGTTTGTCTTTGCATCCCGAACAATTTTCCTGGCAGTTGTGGCTGAAATATTAGTTGGTCTACCTGACCGTGGTTTGGTTTCAACAGAACCCTTCATTTTCCACTTCTTTATTAGAGTTTGAACACTGCTGATTTGCATTCTCAATTCCTTGGATATCTTTTTATATCCCTTTCCTGTTTTATACAGTTCAACTACCTTTTTCCCACAGATCCTTTGACAATTTGTTTGCTTTCCCCATGACTCAGAATCCAGAATCGTCAGTGCAGCACTGGATGAAAGATGCAAGAGTCTGTCAGGAGTCCAGAAACTCATTGACCTTTTATATACACACACTAAGTACAAGAAAACAGATCACAGGTGAGGATGGTTACCTTTAATAACCATTCAAACCCCTTTGTGTCAATTTGTGTGCATGTTATCAGGCCAAAATCACCAGGGTATGTAAACTTTTCATCAGGGTCATTTGGGTAGTTTCTGTTGCCATTATAATTTGAAAAGAGTAAACACAGTTGACTGATAATAAATGGCTTCAGCCAAACACTAACCATGAGTGAAAGAAAAGTTTTTGTGTTATCATTCATATTCTCTGAAAAATGGCCAAGAAATCATAAATTCTGCCAGGGAATGTAAACTTATGAGCAAAACTGTATATATATATATAGATAGATAGATAGATAGATAGATAGATAGATAGATAGATAGATGATAGATAGATATCAAAAAACCAAGAGTATTGCATTGAGCAATGATACTTTTTTATTGGACTAACTATACATTTATATGATGACAAGCTTTCGGAAGAGTGTCTTCCTTTTTCAAGTCTGAAGCAATACTGACCAATTTGATGGAATTTACAGATTATATCTTAAAACACAAGCTAAAAAGACAAAGTGTTACAGAGGTCTAAATGCAGGGGGAGGAGGGGGTGTAGTAAAAATCATGATGGGGGTTTAGGAGACAGGCAGATAGTGTCAGTAAAAGATTACAGGCAGGGGAAATATATGGTAATACATAAAGCATATACTGACATATAACTTTATGTCAGTATATGCATTTAAAATAAAACTGTTAACTTGTCATCTATGAAAGTCTAGTAACACCTATAACATGTTAATTATGTATACTCTCATGATAACATCTTGTATATTTCAAGCTCAATAAAAACCTTTTAAACATAAAAAAAGTAAACCTGAAAAACGAAAAAGGACGGAACCTGGATGTCCCAGAAAGATGAGAGATGCCCTCCATAGAAAGTAATGAGTCTCTCTTGGATGCAGAATTTCACAGGGGAGAGAGAAGGTAACTGCAGAATACCAGGGGCTGATATAAAGGCCCAGTTTGCATCAACTACATTAAAATGTAACTTATTTTTGCCTATAGTTTAGTATATTTTACCTTTCTTTCTGTTAATTAAGTTTATTGTAAATGTTGAGCAAATTTCACTTGCATACAGC
The DNA here is from genome assembly GCF_027579735.1 of Bombina bombina. Taxonomy (NCBI): domain Eukaryota; kingdom Metazoa; phylum Chordata; class Amphibia; order Anura; family Bombinatoridae; genus Bombina; species Bombina bombina. Next base: position 1,059,834,876 of record NC_069503.1, read on the forward strand.
AGGCAAGAAAAAACAGTGAGACCAGTTTGTTTCAAATGATTACATAATTTCACAAGACTTGTAACAGAGCTTCAGACATACCCTGGGTACTCCTCTGTTGAGCCCAGGGAATGCCCCATGTCCCTCCCACTTTCTGGAGCTAAGTTTCAATTTACAATAGAGACAATACAAAGTGCAATGTAAATTGTAAAAGATACACATAAATATACAAAGTATGAGCCTAATTTGTTAAAGTAACGCAGAAACTTTCATAACATAATCAGAACTTGTAAATTCACTGCTGTATCTAAATCTAAATCTAAAAATTTATTAAAATATGAAATAGAAAGTGCAAAGCTTAAATGTAACTATACAGAAAAGAAGTGTAAAGTAATGTAAAATACAATGCAAAAAGTGTAAGTGCAACAAAACTCTCATATCATGCAATAAGCTTGTCTTTCCTTCATATAGAGAAAGGAGAGAGATCTCGCAGTGCTAGAGAATTCTGAACTTTTTCTATGAGCATTCAATGAGTTCAGCCCCTTTGAAGACTGCACTACAATTTCTCTCCAAGGAGGAGAATCTTCGATCATCAGGCCTTTAGTATTGGTCTCACTGTGTATGGAAAGATAAGGAGGATTTTGTGTAAATATAAAGAAATAAGTTAATGAGCTCTGCTCTCCCTTGAAGTTCAGCCCATTTGATTGGGTTGTGGTTTCAACTAGCAGAGATAGCGATTTCATATACCTAAATGAGCAATATCCCATAAATTTTAAACCCTTCATCTGGTATAATAAGCGATTTGTAAACACATTAAGGGGAAACCAATTACCGTACACTGTCCCTTTAATATCCCGGGTAAACTATTATAAGTAATTTTCTAATGGTAAATAAATAATCTATAGATCTGTCACATTTTAATTATTACAATACAGAGGGATTTTTCAATTTCTGAACTATGACAGTGATTTCAGGTTACAAATCTAGCTTTGATGTTACGATTTTTGCTAGACAAAAGCAAATACAAGGGAACCAAATGTACTGATTCTGTACAAACTGTGATTTAAAGAGTTCAGGATTCTTTCTTTGTACACTTTGTTTTCTATGACTTTCGACAAATGTCAAAATAATATCTAGTTGACTGAAGTTGCATTGTATGACATTCAGTTCAAGCCAGCTAAGCTGTGAAACAAGGAAGTTCTACAGCGTGCTTTTGTTAGTACTAAGGGCACAAACATATTTTAGTTTCTGTTTATCATTTATCATTTGTCTAAAACTCATACTTCTGTCAAAGCCATTTACATTTAGAGGCTTTAGCAATCTACCACTTTATGTTACTATGAAATACCAATGCAGACAAAAGAAGATGACACTTTAATAAATGTTCAGAAACCATAGACAATGTGTTGAAAGTTACATATTTGCTGATGCTAAAATTAAGCAACAAAATAAACACATAATTAAAAAAATCAGGGGTTACAGTAAATAGATACTTTTCTATACCTAGCTCAAACAGATTAAAGTAAAATTGTAACATTTTAAAGGTTTGTGCAATCTGAAATAAATGACCTATTGGTAGACATGTGCAGCCGCGAAAAATTCGGTTCGGATTGATTCGGATTCGAATTTTGGCTCGGATCGATTCAAATTCGGAAGAAATCGAATGAATTTGTTTCGGATTCATTCGGATTCAAAAAAATTCGGTTTGCATTCGTCTCGGTTCGGTTCGATTCCGATTTTTGGAAATTCGGTCACTGTAAAGTGGGATGTGCTGTGTATTACACTAGTATACTAGTGTAATACACAGCCATCCGAATCTACCGAATAAATTTGAATCGATTCAGATTTATTTGGTAGATTCGGAACTACCGCAATTCGGAAATTCGAATCGATCCGAATCCCGAATTCGAACAAATTTCGGGCCGAACCGAATCGCACATGTCTATTGGTAATAATAGTGATACTGCACCTATGTGGTACTTGTAAAGCGCGGCTAATCAACCGTAAGGATCTCAAGGCGCTGCTCATTTTATCGACCTCGGAAGGATGAAAGGCTGAGTGGACCTCGCTGGGTATCAAACCTGCAACCCTTAGGTTACTACAGAAATCAGCCACAGTGCCTTAGCTCAGCATGCTATCTGCCCATCTAAAACCCATTTATTATTATAGATTGCAGGTAGGGGTTAAATGTGACAGGAAATGAAAGAAACAGTAAACACATTTATTATTATATATTGTTCTTTGTTTGTTTTCAATTACATATTGGTATTTTTTTATGTGTGAATATGTATAGTAAATTAATTAAGTGGAGTGGTATTCTGGGCTTCCGCTAGAGCACTAAGTCCACTAGAATTAAGATTTTTGTGCTAGTCGGGTTGCGCTCTTATTACAAGTGGAAACAAAATTGTTTTTTTCTTTAGCAGTAACCCAACTAGCTCAGAAATCCGAAGTTAGAATATAGCGTGCACATTTGCGCATTCCAGTCCACCAAAGAGAGAAAACGAGAGCGTTAGAGAGTAGAATAAAATATAACCTTTATTGGTCCATAAAAACTGGGACAACACAGTGTCAAAAGAACAGAGATGGGGCACCTCTGGCTGGCAGGCTTACGCGTTTCGGCATAGCCGTAATCATAGCATTCCCCCATAGAAGTCAATGGAGAAAAGAAAGTGGGGGGAGAAAAGTAACACCCCACTCTTGCGCAAACATGATCACATATTCTCATTTGCGCTAACCCGACAGTAAAATATGAATATTTCATATTCTAATGTTCTTTGCATAACAGACTATGTTCTATTTATTCATAAATACATAATTCTACATATATCTGGTTGTTTTGCACAAATATATATTTTTACCTATATATATATATATATATATATATATATATATATATATATATATATATATATATATATATATATATATATATATATATATATATATATATATATATATATATATATATATATATAATTATATATAGGTACAGATATATAAAGATATATATATATATTAGAATATCTATTTAGAAATACTTAGAACATATTTTGCTATGTGCAGAACATTGGAATGTCAAATATTTACAGCAAATACATAGTTAAAACCTTTATTAAAAATTAATATTGCATAAATATGTTTTTACATGTTTTCCTCTACTTAAAGATGGAAAAGGGCTCTAATGCACTTATATATATATATATATATATATATATATATATATATATATATATATATACACAGTATATATGTCTGTATATGTATACATATATATTTATGTGTTTATATGTATATATGTCTGTAAATAAATATATACACATATAAATACATAAATATTTACATATGTACACATATATACACACATATCTATACATACATATACATCTTTAGACATGTATATGTATGTATCTTTATATTAAAGCCCTTTGCCGGCTTTTTTTTCTTTTCTTCTAACTCTTGAGATTTGTATTAGACAGTGTTATTATGAGTGTAAGTGTACTTTGTAAGGTATGTTTTATGTGTTTTATGCAACTTTTTAGTTTTTCAAAATACTGCGGTAATAATTCTAGCGTAAATCGCGTTTACTTTCAACCTGTATTACGAGCGGTAAGCCTGATGAGTGCAAACCCTTGCAATATACCCCTTATTGCATACATTTGTTGTATTCATACTCAATTCACTTCCTGATTTTTTTGACAACCAGGATAAACATAAAGGGACAGTCAACACTAAAATTGTTATTGTTTAAAAAAGATAAATAACGCCTTTAATACACATTCCCCAGCTTTGCACAACCAATACACTTTATAACACTTAAACCTCTAAATTTCTGCCTGTTTCGAAGCCACTATAGACAGCCTCTTAATCACATGCTTTTTTATTTGCTTTTCACAACAGGAGACTGCTAGTTCATGTGGGCCATATAGATAACATTGTGCTCACACCTGTGGGTTCTGCACAACACAGCTAAAATGCAAGTAAATAGGATTGAAGCTCAATCCTATTGGCTGATTGCATCAGCCAATAGGATTTTTTCACCTTTAATTCCGATTGGCTGATAGAATTCTATCAGCCAATCGGAATTCAAGGGATGCCATCTTGGATGATGTCACTTAAAGGAACCTTCATTCGGGAAGAAGACTTCGATTGAAGAGGATGCTCCGCGCTGGATGTCTTGAAGATGGACCCGCTCCACTCCGGATGGATGAAGATAGAAGATGCCGTCTGGATGAAGACTTCTGCCCGTCTGGAGGACCACTTCTGCCGGTTTGGATGAAGACTTCTCCCGGCTTCGTTGAGGACTGTCATGAGATGCAGGACATATGCAGGACACAGCAATGATGGTACAACTCTATTTTATTGCAGAGCATAGCAATACACATCTAGTCAGGTTGATTGTACTAAACTAACTGCGACACAGACACCGGACCTAAGCCCCGCCCACAAACTAGTGACATCACATCCTGCTCTCATCACATCTTCCCCTTTTTCAAAGGCGAAGCATACATTTGCATATAACAAATAACAAGGTACACAAACAGAGTATACAACAACATTTTAGTTTTTGAACATTATATAAACAAATAGGTTAGAAAACATGAACAAATAAATTACATCCTGACTTGGACATCGGGGTAGACTACCCTAGTCCACAGTGACCATGGGATTATTCTGCCCATACTTCCGGTCACTGTTCTAGCTAAAGTCAGTCCCTGTATCGGGCCGGAAGTTTCACCACTCTTCCGCTTGATGTAACTTTGCATGAACTGTCCTCTGATACAGAAGATGATGAACACGAGTCCGCTGGAGGCAAAGATATATCCCCGTTGTGGTCTTGCTGAGGGGAAGGCACCTCTCTTAGAACAGGGGATCCCACCGGCGGTAGTACTGAGGCATCCAGTTCCAGACTCTCAGGTACAGACTGAAGATGTCTTCGGTTACGGCGTGTAACCGTCCCTCCCTCCGTAAGGACTGTATAAGACCTTGGTTCTGGAGAGCGGCCAACTACCGTAGCAGGCATCTTCCATTTCTTCTCATCATCCAGTTTAATTTTGACACTTTGGCCCGTTTTCAGTTCCTGTAAGGGCCTGACAGAATGTCTCCTGTCGTAGAAGAAACGATAACCCTTTTTGGCCTCTTCATCCCTCCTAAGGACTTCGTCCCGAGGAACAGGGCCAGGCGGCTTGAAGACACCCACTGAGGGTAAAGTGGTGTGAATCTGGCGTCCTAGCATCAGCTGTGCCGGGCTAAACCCGGTGGCTTGAATGGGCGTCGCCCTGTATGACAAGAGGGCTAGGTACGGCTCAGATTGCTTTAGAATTAATTTTGTTGTTTGAACTGCCCTTTCAGCCATTCCGTTGGCCTGCGGATAATGTGGACTTGACGTGGAATGTACAAAATCATACTCCCTGCTGAAAGCACTGAACTCTGTAGAAGCGAACTGCATACCATTATCACTCACTAGCTCCATTGGAATGCCCCAGCGGGCGAACAAGCTCTTCAGGCGAATGATAACGGCCTGACTTGTGATATCATTCAGGGGGGAAATCTCCAAATACCGGGAATAGTAGTCGATCACAACAAGGAACTTTTTCCCGTGCAGTTCGCACAAATCAGCAGCTATTTTCTGCCACGGCCCCGCAGGCAGTGGAGTAGACATCAAGGGCTCCCTTCTCTGAGTAGGCCGGCGTTCCCGGCAAAAGGCACATTTAGACACGTGATTTGCAATGTCGGAGCTGATCCCAGGCCACCACACAGCTGTAGCTGCCCTTTCTCTGCACTTTGTAATGCCTAAGTGGCCATCGTGAATCCTGTTTAACATCTCCTTCCTCATGCTGACAGGAATTACAATGCGGTCTTGGAACAGCACCAACCCCTCCAGCTCCGTGAGCTGCGACCTCTCTGGCTGGTAAGCATTTAAAGACATCCAGGCTGCCCGGCTCTCGGGCCAGCCTTCTTTTATGTACCTTATAACTTCTTGCAGATCTGTGTCCAAATATGTCTCTTTCTTTATCTCTTCCAGTTTCCTTGAAGAAATGGACTTAGAGGCCAGAACTGAATCAACATACACATTCACATCCGATTCTGTGGAGGATTCTTCAGCAGCAGCCAGCGGGAGCCTGGATAGTGTATCCTCCACAACCAGTTGTTTCCCCGGCACATGCACTGCCTGAACATTGAACCTGAGCAGTCTCATTAAAAGTCTCTGGCATCTCAAGGGTGTTTTGTCAATGTCATAAGAGTTGATTAGAGGGACTAGCGGTTTGTGGTCAGTTTCCAGACTAAATTTCTCCAAACCCACTAGATAGCGCTGGAAGCGCTCACAGGCCCAAACTGCAGCCAGGCACTCTTTCTCAATTTGAGCGTATTTTGACTCCGCAGCCATCAGTGTGCGGGAACAGTAGGCGATGGGCTGTAGTTTATTTTCGTTCAGCTGCAGGAGTGCAGCCCCCAACCCATAACTGCTTGCATCGGTACTAACCACAGTCTTTTTTGAAGGGTCGTAGAACCCCAGCACTGGGGCAGACCCCAGCAGGGACTTGGCATGCAGGAAAGCTTTTTCTTGTGAAGGTCCCCAGACCCAGGCAACATCTTTCTTAAGCAACTCTGTGATAGAGTGTAAAACTGTTGATAAATCTGGAAGAAACTTGCCCACGTAATTTACAAGGTCCAATATCTGTCTCAGCTCATGTACATCAGAGGGGCTCTTCATCTGTTCAATAGCACAAATTTTCTCGGAGTCTGGCTTGATGCCATCCCCGTTGATGATATGCCCAAAGTAGCATAATTCAGTTTTCCTAAAATGACATTTTTCTTTATTCAGCTTCAGCCCAGACTCTTTGATAGCTTGTAGCACACAACTCAAACGCTGATCATGCTCCTCCACTGTAGACCAATACACTAGAATGTCGTCCATGACGACCGCTGTGCCCACGTGGTCACTCAGGAGAGAACTCATTTCCCTTTGAAAGATTTCAGGAGCGGAGGATATCCCAAAAGGGAGTCTGCAGAAGCAGAACCGACCTACCGGTGTGATAAAGGTAGTCAGTTTGCGGCACTTTGGATCCAGGGGGATCTGCCAAAAGCCGCTAGAAGCGTCTAATGTAGAAAAGAACTTCGCCCCAGCCAACTTCGGAGCTATATCTTCTAATGTCGGCAGCACAAATCTCTCTCTCTTCACCGCCTCATTCAACATTTTCAGGTCCACACAGATGCGCACCTTTCCGTTTTTCTTTGCAACTGGAACAATGGGGGCACACCAATCAGTCGCTTCAACAACCTCTTCAATAACCCTCATAGACTTCATGCGCATAAGCTCTTTCTCCACTTGAGGCATGAGCGGGAACGGAATTCTACGAGGAGTAGAAATACTGTATGGGACTGCGTCACTTTTAAGTGCTATATGGACTGGTTTGCAATTCAGTAGGCCCAATTCGCCAAACATATCTTTGGAAATCTCATTCACTCTGGCCACGAGGCCCAAGTCACAGGCTGCTTTTCTGCTCAATAAATTGTTAACACACTGACCTCGAATCACATGCACCCACGTGGTGAACTTTCTTTGCTTGTACTCACAGCTGGCAAGAAATTTCCCCGCACAATCAATGCGGCCACCAGGACTATGGACATTTGTAGTAACCTTCGCCAGCTGGGGCTGTCGAGGCAGTTTCATAAATTCAGCAAAAGACATTACAGTGATATCTGCTCCTGTGTCAATCTTAAAATCAACTTTGTCTCCCATTACAGTAAAAGTAACTTTCCAATCTTCCTCTGAGCTTGGCCGTTCCACAACAGACCCCACAAAAGACACTTCCTGACCCTCCTGGTCACCGTCCACCTGCATCTCCTTAATGTATTCAGTTCTACACACCACTTCAAAATGGCCCATTCTGTTACATTTTCTGCATCTTTTATCCCTGGCCGGGCATATAACACTCTGATCATGAGCACGGTAGCACCGCGTGCATCGGGCATGTTACGCCCATCCATTTCTAGGCCTTTCCAGTACTTTAGATCTACCGCTCACACTGTGCCTTTCACTAGCATTTTTCCTAGACACTTGCACTTCATCCACAATACTCTCAGACCTCAGATCAGCACTTTGCTTTTTCACCAGTTCACTCTGGCGGGCCATCCTAATAGCCCCATCTAATGTTAAATCAGGCTCTAACTGCAGCTTCAGTGAGACTTCGGCATCTGCAATTCCAATAACTATTCTGTCTCTGATTTGCTCTTCTTTAGCAACACCAAACTCACAGAATTCAGCTAGTTCATACAGGCTGCGCACAAATGACTCCACAGATTCTCCCACACGCTGATTACGTTTGTGAAAACAAGCTCTCTCATGAATTACATTTCTTTTGGGCACAAAGTGGGCACTGAGTTTATCCATAACTATATCAAAGTTAAATTCTTCCCCTTCTTGGAAAGTAAAAGCATTGAACACTGGCTCCACATCTTTCCCCATAGAGTATAAAAGAGAATTAACTTGTACTTCACCACTCTCCTTGTTCAGTTTGAATGCAATCCTGAAGCGCTGAAACCGCTGACGCCATGTGGGCCAAGCTGCAGGCTGAGAGAAGTCAAAAGGCTCAGGTGGGGTAAACTTTGACATTGCAATCTATCAGGAACAGAAGCGCAGTCCAGAACTTCTGACACCATGTCATGAGATGCAGGACATATGCAGGACACAGCAATGATGGTACAACTCTATTTTATTGCAGAGCATAGCAATACACATCTAGTCAGGTTGATTGTACTAAACTAACTGCGACACAGACACCGGACCTAAGCCCCGCCCACAAACTAGTGAGATCACATCCTGCTCTCATCACAAGGACTTCTTGACGCTTCGCTGAGGACTTCTCCTGGCTTCGATGAGGATGGATGTCCGGTCTTCAAAACTGTAAGTGGATCTTTTTTAAGGGTTTAAGAGTCATTACCAGATGATAAAAGCATGTTAGGCTCTCTGAGCAAGTGCTGTGTTTAAAATGCTGGTGCACGGTACATACTTAAATACACTTTTGAAACAGCTGTAGCTTTTATTAGAAGTATTTTTGCTAATACATGTATATTAAAAAATGCTTCTATTCAAAACTGAAATGCATCGATGTGGATTATAATTTTGTCTGGAATGTCCCTTTAATAACATGTGAACCTCTGGTAAGTAAAATGTTAAAAGATTGTTTTCCTTTAAAATGTATTTTTTCAAAATGTATCTTTAGTCATTATAAGAGGGAAATTATTATGAAGAGAATCAGGATATAATAAGTGATGATATGGATTTTTAAATTATTTTAATGTTTATATTAATCAATTATGATGTTTTTAATTTAATAATAGTTCCAAAGGAAATTCATTTATGTCCTCAACCTGAAGAAGTTCAAGAGGATACAGAAGTATTTGAAATGGAGTCTGTATCACCTAATAAAGGTAATTATACTTGTCAGTTTATGCATCTAATAAAGGACCATTGGACAATAACACATATTTGTATCATTCAGACAAATAAATTGAGCTTCTACATTTTTTCCCCTGGAGAGGCATGTGTTAATAAATTCTGCCAATGTGTGAAATGTTTTTTGGATACTTTACAGCCTCACCCTTACCTTCTTGGCAATCACTTGCTCATAAAAGGTGTTTTATTAGCTTACCATAATCAATCATATTTTGTAAAACATTCTAGGCAATAGCAGTGGGCATACTAGGTAGTTTAGGCAAGAATATGTTAACAATGTAAACACAATATATTTGTACTTAGCTATTAGATGGAAAATAGTATTGTATTTTTGTTTATAACTAAGCTGAATCAGTGCTAAACCACCTTAAAGGCAGAGAAGAGGGGTAAGCTGTCTCAGTATCTTTAATTAAAGGGACATTAAACACTAAATAAATGCTAGATAGAATGATGTATTCTAAGAAAATATTTCTCTGAGAATAACATGTAGCTGTTTAAATATTGACAAAATAAGTATAAAGTTTTAATGTCTATAAAACAATGGGAGCTGCCATGTTGTAACTTAGGTTACTTCTCCACTGAGGCCAATCCTGGACAGTTATTAATAGGTCACTAGAGTGTGCAGCCAATGGCTGTGTGGGATATAGCTGTGTTTTGCACTTTCATTTCTAATAGGAACTGAATAGCTCAATATTGCTGAATGAAATTACATGAAAAGGGGACAAAATAAATAATGAAAGTACATTGCAAAGTTTTTTAATGTAATATTTATCATTTTATATTACCATCTCAAAGTGTTTAATGTCCCATTAACTGGACATGTGCCAACAGTGTTCATGCCATATCTGCGTGTTAGTTTGTGATTAGTTAGCAAGGGTTCTTATGTTTTGTTAAAAGGGTAATCATTTAAAAAAAAAAACAACCAATATGCTCATTTTATGACATGAATCTTCAGTTTTTATTGCAAAACTAATCTTATATATGAAGTTTTATAATAATGCAGTTTACATTTTGTGTTTAATGTCCCTTTAAAATTTAAATGGGACATTAAACAACAAAAACATTTCATAAGCACAGTATTTTGGATTATTCCAGGTTGAAATCTGCCTTTGTATTTTCTGTGTTGCTGTTGTGCTTGCAGCAACTCTCCTTTACATATATCAAGTGTAACCTTGGTTGAAAAATGACAGCACCCATAATTAGAGGAAGCTGCATAAAACGAGTTTTGTGCTCAATGTCCCTTTAATGTAACTAGAAGAATTAATTTACTTTTTTCTGTAATAATAGTTTAGATATGATGTTAATTAAAATTTAAATGCACATAGATGAATTACTCCTTTGAATAGAAACATATTTGCAATATACGTGCATTGGCAAAATGCTTCTAGTAAAAGTTATCACAGTTTGAATGTTAGCATTTTTCTCTACATGTGCATGTGAAGCATAGCTAGATATTCTCAGTGCACCAGCATTTTAAATACTGCAGCTGCTCAGAGCACTAGCGGGGCTTGAATAATGTCAGCAATTAACAAATTGAGCCATTACAAGATGGTACGAGCACCTTAAGCTCTCTGAGCAAGTGCTGTGTTTAAAATGTTGGTGCACGTGCATACTTAAATACACTTTTTAAAACAACTATAGCTTTTATTAGGCTGGAATATCCCTTAAAATAAATTTCTTGAAAGCCAACAATATAGTAGAGCACTATTAACAGAGAGAACACAGATGGTATGGAAGAACATTTTTTATCATAATGTAGGACACGTGGTGGTCCCCAATACCATCCTAAATATTTTTTTTTATTAAAGTGTTTATAAGATTTTATTCTTAATATATTGTTTGAAAAGTTTAATATTGTTTAAATTATAATATGTTGTATTTTTATAAATCATTACAAAATAAAAAAATGTATGTTTTAAAAAAATAAATAAACATTCAACTGAAATGATTTGTTGTCATTTAATGTGTTTTATTTAATATTAATAATAATAATCTTGTTAATTAAAAAAAATATTTAAAGATTGTTTATAACATGTTCACAAACACTGGTTACTAAAAATTTCTTAAGTTAATATTGTCATCATTTGAAATTTCATCAAATTCAATTTGTAAATTATTTTGTAAAGCAATATTATGTAGAATGCAGCAGACAGTAATTATATCACAAAATGTTTTTGGAGAATATTTCAAAGCTCCACCAGTTCTATCAAGACAACAAAATCTGCTCTGAAGTTTTTCAAACCGTCTCTCTATTATTGTTATTCCTTTACTATGAGGGTCATTATATTTCTTCTCAGCATTTGTTGTTGGATTGGAAATTTATGTTAATAACCACTGATAACATGGGTATCTAGCATCCCCTTTATAGAAATAAAAAAAATACTACATTTGTAAAAATGCATTTTAAAGATTTAAAGTAAGAATAAAAGGATGATTGCCTTAATATATATGGTTCATGTGTACTTCCAGGAAATGCAGAGAGCATAGAAATAATTTTCCCTTCCTTATCGCACATTACTTGAACATTAACAAAATGCCTTCCTTTACTGTTTACATACATTTCAGGCTCATTAGATGGTGCACATGTACATGTGTACAGTCAATACACCCAACTACATATGGAATTCCATGCAAATGTGAATTCAATGCATTTTAATCATATTTATGTCTGCATCATGGTCAGGACATAAATCTATCTTTTTTTTTATTGCATCCATAACTGGTTGTAGAATTTTTGAAAATGCACTTTGTAATAACCCTCCAACAGTGCTTGAAGTATGTTGGAAGGATCCTTTTTAGAAAAAAATGCATACAGTAATTTTATTAGGCAAATATTACCTTTTTTTCTTCTGGTTCTGAAATAAATATCTTCCTTTATTAGTTCATAAATACTTATTATAACAGTAATCAGTAATTATTGATTAAATGCAAATTAAATTAAATAAATAGTATAATTTTTAAATTGAAAAAAAGCTAAATAAGAATTAAAAAGGTAATTCATTTAAAATATACATTTAAATGTAATGGACTCAGAAGTTTAAAATCACCAAATTTCACAAAATGAACACAGTAAAATCCTGCATTTACTGAAGAAGAAAATTAAATGTTTTCCAGAAAAATATAAGAAAATTATGATTTACCTTAGGAAATGTTAATGTGTGTCATCTGTAGGAGTCATGCCAAGATCAGTATTAAAATGTAAAAAGAGATACCATGCATGATTTGAGAACTAAAGTGAAAATCAAATTATCAAAAATTAAAGCTCATACCAAGAAACCAGGTGGTGGAGCACCAATATCGGTGTCATTTTCTAGTTCAGAAAACATAATACGCAGTTTGATATATACCACAGTAATTGCAGGAACACAAGGGATAACCGATTTAACACTAATTCAGGTATTTAAAAAAACATATTTGCTATTTTTTTATATTTAAAATTATTTATCAGAACAATTAGCTTTACCAGACAAACATCAAGAAATACGAGCAAAGTGGACAACAGCTCTAATCAACATACAAATGTGGGAAATATTGAAGCAATACAAACAATAATGCCTAATGAACACAATGTTTGTATTGATAACTAAAAATATTCAAAATTATGAAAAACATTAGAGAAATTAACTCAAATCAAAATAACAAAATCAAAAGGGACAATAATGCTGAAATATCTAGTATTGAAACATTAACTACTGATACAACTATCATTATAATGTATAAGAAATCCCAAATTAGTACCGATGAAAATATTAATAGCACAACCTTACAAGAAGATGAATTAGAATTTTATAGAGATTTTAATTAATTCTGTTATAAACAAATTCAAAAATGATTTTTTTAAATGGAAAATAGATTTAATTAATACAAACCTACAAACTCTCAACACAAATGTCTTGAAACAAATTGAAGAGCTAAACAAATTATATACTACAATGGTAAAGCTAAGTGAAAATTATATTAAAAATAATTATTACATTTTTTTTTTCTTCTCCCCCCTTTCTCTCTCTCTCGTCCCTCCTCCTCCCCCCCTCTCTTTTCTATACTTTCTAGCTAAGCTTCTTTAATCTGCTGTATATAGTTTCCTATACGGATAACAGCTGAGCTTGTGGCAGTGGTAACGACAACGATTTCACCAAATATATTGTATATATCATAAACATAAATATTAAGGTTTTCAAAGATTGATGTTCATTTTATTTGATGCTAAGAAGTTAAAGAAAACGGTTTAAAATTAAAAAGAAAAAGAGAAAGAAAAAGAGAAAGGCTTACTAATGTATAGACAGGGATGCATCGCAATATGTTACTCATTAATGTAATGTAAATTCTGCTGTGAATACTGTAAACCTGTGATTTATACAATAAAGCTCTTTTGAAAAAAAAAATTAAAAATGATTACATGAAAATTATTTAAAATTTAATAACAATAATTGCAAATTCATGTTGAAAATTGTAATATACATTTGAATAAGGAAAATGAATGATATTGTGGAAAAAAGATATCCAAAAAGAACAAGAAAAAATAAATGATAAAACTGTGTTAAACCAAGAAAGAAATGAGCCACAAACATTAGTCCAATCAGACAAACTTACTACTAGAGCAATGAGAAAAGAAAATGAATAGCAATGAAGAAAGTAATAATAACTTTTCTTAACATGATGATTATGTCAATGCCACGCAAAAAAAAAACTATTAATGTTTCAAAGAAATATATCTGCAAAACTAAAAAATAAATTCATTAATGTCTAAAAAATAAAATAAATTCCAATGGCTTAATTATTGAATAAATACATAAAAAAAAACATCATGGCCCCAATTTATCAAAGGGCTTGCGGACCTGATCCGACACTGCGGATCAGGTCCGCAAGACCTCTCTTAATGCAGAGAGCAATACGCTCTCCGCATTTAACATTGCACCAGCAGCTCACAAGAGCTGCTGGTGCAACGCCGCCCCTTGCTGACTCGCGGCCAATCGGCCGCCAGTAGGGAGGTGTCAATCAACCCGATCGTACTCGATCGGGTTGATCTCAGGCGATTCCTGTCCGCCTGCTCAGAGCAGGCGAACAGGGTTATGGAGCAGCGATCTTTAGACCGCTGCTTCATAAGTTGTGTTTCTGGCGAGTCTGAAGACTCGCCAGAAACACGGCCCTTCAAGCTCCGTACTGAGCTTGATAAATGGGCCTGCATGTGTACTGTATGTTATATTAAACAAAAATATTATTCTTAGATTTGCATTACCATTATTTATTTATTTATAAAATATTTTACCAGGAAGGATACATTGAGATTTCTCTCATTTTCAAGTATGTCCTGGGACCATAAAACATTGCATTTCAAAAATTCAAAAACAATAATAATACACAATATATGCAAACATTTAACATAGAACTGGTAGGAAATATTTAATCAACCATGACAGGAGAATTATGTTTTGAGATATGTAGAGAGGGATCTCTTAAAGGATATTAGGCTTGGGGAAGGTTTGAAAGTGTGCAGGAGGTCATTCCATAATTGTGGTGCTCTGTAGGCAAAGGAGGATCGAACTGCTTTCTTTTTGTATTGAGGCAAACTAAATAATGTGCTGGTACTGGATCGGAGGTTATAGGAGGTGGGAATAGCTGGGGAGAGCATTCTGCTCAGGTAGGGTGGGAGCTTCCCATAAAGGCTCTTAAACACAAGGCAGGAAAGATGGAGGGTGCGTCTGGATTCCAGCATTAGCCAGTTTAGTTATTTTAGCATGTCACAATGGTGGGTCTTGTAGTTACATTGTAGCACAAAGCGGCAGAACAAATTATACAATGTATTAAGTATTAAGTTTGTGGTGCAGGTGCGTATACTACGTTCCCGTAATCCATGATAGGCATCAACATTTGCTGTACAATCTTTTCCTTTCCTGTAGGGCTGAGGCAAGATTTCTTTCTGTACAGGGCACCTAGTTTTGGATAAAGTTTAGATGCAAGTTTTTCTATGTGGAGGCCAAAAGATAGAATAGGGTCTAACAACATACCCTAGTATTTGAAAGAGTGGATTTTGTTTTGATGCATAGATGGGAATTATGTAGTTTGTGTAATTTAGGTACCGTTCCAAAGATCATTGTGACAGTTTTGTCAGTGTTTAGAAAAAGTTTGTTTTTTGAGATCCACTTTTCTACCTCTGTGAACTGGTCTTGGAGCACTGCTTCAAGCTGCGGCAGATCGGAAATGTTTGCATAGATTACCGTCTCATCTGCGTACATGTGTACAGGTGAGGATTTGCAGACATTAGGCAAATCATTTATAAATAATGTGAATAGTAGGGGGCTGAGAATGGAACCTTGGGGAACACCACACGTGACTGGGAGAGGGAGGGAGTCACTGTCAGAAATGGAGACATATTGTGATCGTTCTGATACATATGATCGAAACCAGGTTAATGGACGAACAGCAATACCAGAGATTTTTAGCTTGAGCAGTAGTATGTTGTGGTCTACTGTGTCAAAGGCCTTTGCAAAATCAAGGAAAATAGCTCCAGTTAGGTCTCCTTGTTCCATGCCAGTTTGGATGTCGTTGCAAACTTTTAGGAGGGCAGTTGTAGTGGAGTGATTCAGGCGAAAACCTGATTGATCAGGGGTCAGATAGTTAGATTGTTGGTAATACTCACATTAAATGAATATAATTAATAATTTGTTGGTTTAAAATTTAAAATAAAATAACAATAATTATGCATCTTTAAAAAAATATATTTTTTTAATAATGCACAATCATAATACACATTAGACATATATATATATATATATATATATATATATATATATATATATATATATATATATATATATATATACACAAATATACAACCAAACCTGGCTACGGATAGATGGTAATACTGAAATAAAGCAGGCAACACAGGGCAGGATACGATGCAAATAAGCCCTTTAATCCACAAGGGACATAAACAAAAACAAGGCCTTAACCAATAATGTTTCGGTTCACGATTGAACCTTTATCAAAAGGAGCCCATAATGTTGAAACTTACAAACATGTCAATGCTAACATTATGATTCTTAAAGACAAAAATGGCCGTTACAAGGGCATTTTTTAGGCGTAATAAATATTTGAATGAAAAAACATTGTCTAAAACATTACAAAATTCGTAATTATCTATACTGCCTTAACTTGAAAAATCAAACATTTACAGCACACAACAGTCTCTGCAAACTTACATTGGCGTCAAAACGTTTTTTCTCAAAAAATATGCAATGAATTCTCAAAATTTACATTTATTAGTTACATTTGAATAAATTACACAGTGTTTTATTATTAAATATACACATACCAGTACAGAGAAAAAAAAAGAATTACAATTTGTACTATTACAACATCATGACATTAGAAGACAATTGCGAGACAATTCAAATGATCTAATTATAGATAATATTGCATTAACGAGTAAAAAATCATTAATATAAATAATTGACAATCAGCTGACTATATTAAAGTAGTTTCACCTTGTTTGCTGCAATTGTTTTCAGGGAAGACAATCTAGAGTCGAATTTGAAGAGAGGCGTTGCCACTGTCATTGTGTTAGCACAATCTCCATTGTTTGGTTTAGGCCAAATTGAAAAGATAACATGTAAAGTAATAGAATATATTAAATATTAAATATATCAATGTTGTTTGTTTGATGATAATTTTAGGATTAAGGGGCATGAAACGAAAATTTTCTCTTTCATGATTCAGACAACTTTCTAATTTACTTCTGTTATCAAATTTGCTTCATTCTCTGGGAGCAGCAATGTACTACTGGGAGGTAGCTGAACACATTGGGAGAACCAATGACAAGAGGCATATATGTGCACCCAGCAATTAGCAGTTAATTCCCAGTAGTGCATTGCTGCTTCTGACCCTACTTAAGCATTATCTTCAACAAAGGATACCAAGAGAATTAAACAAATTATATAATAGAAGTAAACTGAACCATTGTTAAAAATTGCATGCTCTGTCTGAATCATAAAAGTTTAATTTTGCCTTTACTGTTTCTTTAAAGTCAGTATAAAATGACAGTGAAGTTCTTTGCTACTGTGAAACAGTGAAACAGTGCAGTATTTGTGCTGATGGCATTGCATCAAGAAGTATGCACAAGACCACCAGCTTTGACTTCTACAAATCTGATTATATTTAACCATGGTAAATGCAAAATGTTATGCTTAGTGGGAAAAAAATATACTGGTCTTTCTTGCTTGATACTCAATTTCTCCAGCTTGATTAGAGTCACTGGCTGGTTATAATTCTGACCCTGCTTCGGTTGACACAGACTTTATACTATCAGCCCTGACCTATCTGTTGAATTAAGATATGACTCTTAAACTACACACAACTTGCCCACAGGTGAATCTAACTGCCAAAATAGGCCACCAGAATATCAATAGTGGACCACATTACTAGCACCCAATATAAGCTTAGGTGCCTCCCCCTCCTCTTTTGTGCACCCCTGTTCCTTTAAATAAAACTGCCAGGCTCCCATGCATGTTTGCCAGACAGAACCCAATATCTCCTACCTTGTCTACTCTCCTCATGTATGGTGTTGTGTATTGCGAGGCATCATGCAAACTTAATAGAAAGATAATTAAATGGTAAGTGAGTCAATATATTGTAGCACTGGGTACAGAGATAGGGGTATACAAAGCCAAAGATTTGTGATAAGATACAAAAAATATAACTGACTAGACAGAGTTAGTACAGGGCCCTGCTCCGAAGAGTTTACTGTCTACAGGCTGTGGGTGCAGAGACATAAGGTGATGAAACATGGTAGAGAGTATGTGAGAAGTGTTGGCGGTATAAGAGGGAAGTAGCGGTATAAGAGGGAAGTAGAGATAATAGGAGTGAAGAGGCATAGGCCAGAGGCTGATCAAAGAAGGTGAGTTCGGGAATATTGCAGATGAAGCATGAAATATAGTTGGAAGTGAGGATGTTGAGTTCTTAATAGGGTATTGTTACTACTATGAATTGTATTAAGTGTATGAGGAGCCAGTGTAGAGACTGATAGAGCAGGGAAGCTTATGTAGGATTGCAACTTAGGTGGATAAGTCTAATTGAAACATTCATGATAGATTGGTGGGGGAAGAGGCGGTTTTTGGGAAGAACATTTAGTACTAGGATGGAGTATTATTATTATATTTTATTTATAAAGACCAACAAATTCCGTAGCACTATCGATGGGTCCAAAAGATAAAAGTACAATAATGACACAAAATTATACAATAGTTTTAAAAGCCAGGAAAATATGTATCAAACAAATACAGGAACTTACAATCTAGAAGGAAAAGAGGGTGAGAAACAGTAGGTAGGGACTGCAAGGGTGAGAAAAATGTTAATACAGAGGTAGATGTGGTCAATTATTAGATAAGTCTAATTTATTTGTCACTGAGTTGGGTGGTAGGCTTCCTTGAACAAAAATGTCTTTAGGTAACATTTTGGACAGATCAGGGAAAAGTTGGACAGCACAAGGAAGTGTGTTCCAGTGGGATGGAGTAGTCAATGTGTGACAAATTGAGGGAATTAGTTAGTATTTTTGTAGTTTCTTGAGTAAGGAAAGGGCTAATTCTGGAAATGCTGGTGTGCAGAGCAGGATTTGTTGAGCACTTGTATATGTGGAGTGAATGTGAACAGTTTCTGTTGAGTGTTTAGGGTAGAAACAAGATTGGAGGGAATCAAGTTAAGAGTTAGTTGAAATAATTTGAGTTAGGCAAGTAAAGGCTAATTGTTTCAATAATTTTGAGGCAAAGAAAAATTAGACGGAATGGAGGGGTCAAGCGAGGGCTATATAAGCACTGGTGTGATTAACTCAAGTTTGACTGTATTAGGAAATATGTCAGTGGTGGAAGACTAATTACAGAGAAAAAAATAGGGTTAAAATAGCAGAGAGAAAGGGAAGATGTTGTGAAAAATTGTGTTGAGTGGACAGGTTGTGAGATGAGAAGAAGATAGGAGGGTGAAGGCTTTTTCCAGAAGAGAAGTAACACGAGTTTTGTTAATAGAAGGGGTGGGTAGAAGGGCAGGCTTTAAGGAGTGTGAGGGAAACAATTATTTTCTAATTGTGTTATTTAATTTTTCATGTGATCAACAATAATATGAGCAGTGAGTTTGGTAATGGGTGGAGGGGCAGAAGGACATAGAAACGAGTTAAAGGCTTTAAACAGTCTTCTGGGGATGGTTGAATGAGTTGACATGGAGGAATAGAGTTGACATGGAGGAAAGGAGTAGTTTAACTAGGTTGAGGGCAGAGCTGTATGATATGAGTATTAATTTATTATGCAGGAAATCATCACAGGTGTGTGTTCTTCTCCATTGACGTTCAGCAATCGGTGAACATATCTGAAGATAGTGGGTCTGCTTTGTGTGCCATAGTTGTCATTGAGAGCATGATGCACAACAAGAAGTGGAGGGTGCAGTTTTGTCAAGTGTTGATTTCAGTGCAGAATTATATTGGCAAGTAACCAGAAGCAGAGAGATTATTGAGAAAACAAATAATTCAAACAACCTATCACCTAATAGTTGTCTGAGATCAAGAATGGTATAAAGCTCCAATAAGGTGACTGAAACCAACAGCATGAAGGCATATCACATACAAAATACAGCAAAAACACAACTATATAAGAAGACACCAAGGAAAGAATTAAAGGGCCACAAAGTCAAAATTAAGTTTTATGATTCAGATAATGCAGGCAATTGGAAAAAAACCCTTTACAATATACTTTCATTATCAAAATGTGCACATTCCTTTTATAAGCACACTTTGTGCGGCCCCAGCTCCTACTGAGCATGTGCAAAAGTGCGCAGTATATACATATATGTGATTGGCTGATAGCTTTCACATAATACAGGAGAGGGAAAATTTGATTAACTAAGAAATTTTCTAGAAAATATTGTACAGTTTATTTAAAATTCAAAGTGTTATTACAGTGTCTTTTTATAATTTATTTTATACTGTATTTAGTGATCCTTTAAGGGTGCTAAAGCAACTGATACAATTGACCTATATATGTTTTCATTGAAAAAATTTTTTTTAGAATTGATTGTAGAGTCTGTGCTAGTTCAAACTTTTAAGTAAAGTTTGCTATAAAGCCCATAAATGCAGGATTTGAAATCCATATTTTAAGATATTATATCAAAGCTAAAGTCTCAATTTCAGTATAAAAAAGTCAAATCACACAGCAAGCTGTAACATGCTACTCCCAGAAAATGTATTGCTCAATCTGTGTTCATAACATGCAAACAATTTCCTGGAATTATGATGGAACATTTGGGCACATATGAATATGTGTTGTAGAAGTATGATTTGCTCACTATTAAAAAAAAGACATTCCAGCTAAAACTAAAAAGTAAAAATCAGTGCATTTAAACTTGGAATAGAAACTTTTATGCAATAGCTATATACTTTTGTTGTGCGTATGTGTAATTCACAAGCATTTTAAACAGTGTGTCTGCTCAGAAAGCATCTCTAAGTCACTTCTGGATTTCTAAGCAGAAAATACTGGCGCATGAGCATATGATATGCTTCGCATGCATGTGCACAGTAAAGATTTTTTAACTGAAATTAGTGATAGCTTTTGCAGACACATGCCTCACAAGCATACCAAATATTTTTCTCCTCAGTAAAGGAAAGTATCTCTTCTAGAGGCATCAAAGAGAAAAATACCATTGTGTCCCTTTAAGACGGCTTGAATTAGAAAATAGCTTAGCACATTAGCCCGCGTGATTAAGAAGACTGTACACACTAATGTTATTGCATTAAATCAGTAATTAGTCTTCTTCTAAGAAGTAAGTAACTGAGAAACTGAGAAGGAAAAATGAAATGGAAAGAAGACACTTTGAGTCTGTAATATATAATGTAGTTAAACAACTATAAAATATACTTTTATTATTTAGTTTGCGGCATTTACTGTACTTTAACTCTAAAAATTAAGAGTTTTCTGCTGAAAATTATAAATAAATGTCCCTTTATAAAAAAAATAATAATTAAAAACCTAACCGAAATCATGCAAAAAAATGTAGATGATTCATTTGTGCAGATAAAACCCTTTATCTAAAAGTGGCAATGCAAGCGGTAAAGGATTAAAAAAGTTCAAATTCCCAGTTCTAGACAAGAAAAGACTTTGAAGGGAAAGATTTATACTATTAAATAAGGATTTAGCAATGCCATTATCAGTTCATTAATTTCCAGTGTTTACCAATAAGCATGTAAGCTTCACAATTGCCAGTCCTGACCACATGAAAAATGTATTTTTTTGTGTTGCTGCTAGCTTGTAGCAGAAGCACTAGCTACTACTTTAGCTTTATAAAAGATTAAGCTGCTTTCTAGCTGCTCCTTTGCGGCCTTGAAGAAGAGGAATGACTACCTTAACGAATATTGGGCGAAACAAAATACTTTTTTGTTTGTACGATGAATGTCTACGTATGTGTCTAGTTATCAGATAAGAATCTGCGAAACAACAGAAGTTTTACTAACAAAATGACAGTGACTAGC
The DNA here is from genome assembly GCF_027579735.1 of Bombina bombina. Lineage (NCBI taxonomy): Eukaryota > Metazoa > Chordata > Amphibia > Anura > Bombinatoridae > Bombina > Bombina bombina. The sequence continues at coordinate 1,059,856,814 of NC_069503.1, forward strand.
TTTTTTTATTCCAGTAAAAAGACCTGACTGGCTCCTCCAAATCAGTCAAGTGGTGGGTTAAGTTTAGCTATTGAAAAACTATAGCAGCAAGCAAGTTTTTAATTAATTCAAAATGCTTTTATATTCACCTAGTCAATTACTATAAAACAGAGGTAAACATTTCAAATACAAAATGGCTACTGCCCTTTTAAAATGAAAGACACTGAATGCCCCTGGTGCTGTATTGTCTGTCACCTTAACATATTTTTGAAGTATACAACCAACTAATCCCTGGTTCTGTCTTTTGTATACAAGCTCCTAGTAAAGAGCAGTTCGTAGAGCAATACGAGGAAAAGAAAACAGGGGTACTAATGGCACTACTAATGTAAAGGGTAAGGATTGCTTATCTATATCACTTAATAAAGTCTAAAAATCTATAAGCATGGGTGCTGTGTACTGGATACACACAAGACAGAAATGTCAGTCAAAGCTGACGATTATGTACACATATGTAGCACTCACTATCCTTTAGGCCTATTGGAAGGATTAGTGGTCAGGTGGATGGGAGGAGGAGGAAGCTTAAAATTAAAATATAACCTTTATTAGGATACTTAAAAATTCAGACATACACACAGAAAACAACTCTAAAAACACAGGAAGTGGGAGGTTATTAATATATAAATGCACTGAAACAGTGTAGGCCACTTCAAAGTTAGTACAAATTATACTTGAAAAAATAATAACTCTGGCCTAGGATGTAGGTATTAATCCATAGTCAGAGTATGTATCATGTATTGTAGGAATAGATATATAGATCCAGGGGGTCTCATAAGAGAATAAATTCAAATCTACAATGCATGTAGATATAGCATATAAACAAAAGTAATAAAATATTCCCAAGTGGTTGCGTCTATAAATTGATATTATCTTAGGTGAATAGCTAATAAATTGATATAACAAAGAGTTAGAGTGATAGACTGTCAAATGCAAAGACTAGGTTGCTAGTCTAAATGCGAGTAGTCTTAGATAACCATAGATGTAATAAATAATAAAAAATTGTTTTCAGTCTATAATATATCATAAGAGTCTTTACAACAGCAATACTTATATCAGAATAAATAATTAGTGGCTGATGAAATAGTATAAGTATATATTAAGGTTGCTGTTTTTATACGTTAAATCACTAGTATAAATTAAGGATACTTATTGCAACACTATCGTTACATTCATGTATCGTTAATATAATAATCATAAGATGATATTCATATACTATCAACCTGAAATTATACCTTGTATCAAATGATACATGTGTCCACTATATATATATATATACGTAATTATGTCCAATATAGAAATGCTGGTTATAACTTGAGGCATTGCACTAAAAGTCAGCAGTTTCTATTAGTATCCTATATTAAGTTTTCAGGAAGCTGCTAATGCTTAGTTTACCGGAATGATCTTAGTCACGTCTTATCATTAAAGCTACAGTGTTTTTAGCAATAGACACAATGCACTAGCGGAAATATTACAGGTATAATATTATTATAAGATAACATTATCTTCCCCCATAAACAGATAGCAAACAACTGTTTCATAAATATGCTGAGATACGGTAAATAGCGGTAACTGACGCTTGCTAAATAATTATGTTAAAGTATATATGATCAAACACGCCCTAATATCCGCTGCGTGTAGTCATTATTATTATGCATCAGGTCACTCAGAGTAATAATAACCACCACAGATAATCCTGCTAAGTTTTTAAAAAATGCTTATTTTATAAACATTAAACTAATCCCTGACATGTTTCGCCACTTATAGCTTTATCAAAGGGTACGGCGCGGTGTGAAGCGTGAGTATTTATTGGCTTCATAGCTCCGCCTCCTAGGTTGTCATATTCCACTTAGATCACCTTTAACTTAGGTCCAATCACAGTGGATTAAAAAAAATTACAACAGCATGGAACGTATCTTATTGGCTGATTTATATGAACACAAGAATTTAACATACAGTATATCAATTCTATTGGGAAAATATGTATGATGCACATCTAAGGATCAATATTAATTTTATGTTTAAGAGTGGAAGGTAACTTGATAGACTTAATATATAGAAATAACTTAAAGTCTCAAATGTATGTGTATATACTGATAGTAATCAAGGTAAATTATAATACCAGAAGAAGATTGCCATAATAGGATTTGTGAGAGAAAGTAAACAAAAATAAATTAAATAGTGCAGGATGCTAAATACATTGCGAAATGCAAATATTAACAGAAAAATGACGAAAAAATTATAAAATAATAAAAATAATAGTAAACAACAGATAAGAAAAAAAAAAAATGATGATCATAATATTACTGTGCTAATATCAAGAGTATTGCATACTAAAGAAAAAATAAACATAAAAAGCAGTGTAGCTCGTGATACATAAAATAAAATGTGTATGTCAAATGACATCATTAAATTAAAAGTGTGATTTGAACTAAAACTATAATAACTACTCCCATTTTACATAAATGGGAGATAGTGTAAATTGTTAAGATGGGTAATCCAGCCTAACAGATTTGGGTGAATATAATAAATAAAAATAAAATAAATTGATAAGAGATAGAGTGACAGTGCTCATGGACTAAGTAATGTCCAATTAAAGATAGTAAAATGAATTGTCCATAAATATATAGGCAATTCAGTCAGGTGATATAATAAACTCATACAAATCTCTATTTTCAGAGAGGTGTTTGCAAAGTATATGATTAAATACACTTGAGACCATATTGATAAGACTGGAATCAACATTTCCTTTATGAATCAATCTTAAGGTTCAAATCCTTTATTATTACATACTGTAATTTCCCAAATAGCTGTTTATCTACAGGTAAGAGAAATAATTGTTATGTTCATTTAGACCATTGGGCTGTATTGCATTGAGCAGGTAGATCCATCTGCTCTCATATTGTAATAGAAATGTTTCTTTAACACCTCCTCGTATGTGAAGATTGACTTTGTACACCCCGTAGCATTTTAAGCCTTCTGTTTTGGCTTGATGATATTTGTAAAAACGATATGCTACAGAGGTTTCTTATTCTGTATGTCCTTGGCAGCATTTTTAATGTTTTGCACATGTTCCTGCATTCTTGTTCGCAGTTTTCGTGTAGTCATACCAACGTATGCCTTGGAACATTTACAGTGTAGAACATAAACTACTCCTGTAGTATAACAGTTAATGAAGGACTTAATAGTATGTATTTTATTAAACCTGTCTTTGACAGATACATGTGCCACAAGGGTATGATCCATGAGGTATACTTCTGTTAGTTGTGATTTTATTTTTGTGAACATAATGACTGGGACTTATAAGATCTCTCAAATTTCTAGTTCGCTGATAGCTAACTTCTATTTTAGGTCCTATTAGCTTTTCCAGTATGTGATCGGATTGAAGAATATGCCAGTGCTTTTGTACTATTCTTACCACTTCACGACTTTGTGCATTGTAAGTTAATACAAGTCTGGTTTTCCCATCGTTTTGTCGTGGCTTTGTTTTCAACAGATCTTGTCTGTTGGTGTACTTGGCTCGTTGTCTTGCCTTTTTAATGGATGACTTACTATATCCTCTTTGGCTGAGTCTGTCTGCTACTTCTTTAGCTCGAGTTTGAAATAAATCATCTTCTGAGCAATTCCTCTTAGCCCTCAGGAATTCACCTATGGGTAAGGATCGAATTGTGTTCGGAGCATGTGCACTTGTACTGTGCAAAATTGTATTGGTGGCAGTTTTCTTGCGAAACAGATCTGTTCCTATCATACCATCTTCTTTCTTAAAGATTCTCAGATCTAAGAAAGATATCTTAGTCTGACTTGCTTGGTATATAAGCTTTATATTCAGGTCATTGTTATTCAGAATTTGTAGGAAACTGTCTAATTTTTCATTCGGTCCATCCCATATTAGCAGAATATCGTCTATGTACCTCAGCCAAAGAGGAATATGTTGGGTAAATTCAGCATGCTCATCAGTAAACACTGTATTGTGTTACCACCAACCCAAGAATAAATTAGCGTATGTTGGTGCACACACAGTGCCTATCGCGGTCCCTCTTGTTTGTAAAAATTGGTTATTAAATGTAAAGAAGTTCTTTTTAAGTACAAACTCCAATAATTTAAGGATGAATTCATTATGATTCTCATCTTCATCAGCTGACATATTCAGGTAGTATTGTACTGCTTTTAATCCCAATTCATGTTTAATATTAGTGTATAGGGCCTCGACATCTGCGGTGACTAACCACATATTGGGTCGTAGTTGGATATCTTGAAGTTTTTGTAGCGTTTCCATTGTATCCTTGATGTATGATGGCATTTGTTAGAAATTCTCTTAATCTTATATCAACATTCTTGCGGGCTTTTTCAGTCAAATTGTCATTACCTGACACTATAGGTCATCCAGGAGGGTGTTTATTATTCTTATGGACGTTAGGTAATAAATAAAAGGTTGCTACTTTCGGGTTGACTACCGTTAGAAACTTTTTTCTTTTTCAGTAATGATATTACTGATTTTAGCATGTGCAATCAAATCTTTATATTGGGTGTGAAATTCTTCCACTGGATTGTTCAACAGCTTCCTGTAACAGGTTTTATTTTTCAATTGTGAATCCACTTCTTTCAAGTACATTTCAGTTGGCCAGATTACCATATTACCGCCTTTATCGGCTTTGCGAATTATAACATCATCCCAGCTTTGGATTTCAGTTAGAGCTTTCTTTTCTGCTGTAGTTAGATTAGTAGTCGGAGTTTTAATTTGTAGCTCTGAAATTTCCTTTCATACTACATTATCAAAATTTTGTATACTAGGGCTTTTAGATGATTTAGGTATATATTTGGATTTATTGATTAGATTCTTACGCCAGTTTTGGAATGAATCAGGTTCATTTTCTTTTAATAAATCTTCCATATCTTTAAGAAGTAGTAATTCATCTGTAGTCCAATTATTGTCATTTTCTGCTTCTTTGTTATTCTGCATATCTGCGTATTGTCTCCTCAAAAGCAGTTTTCTAAAATACAATTGAATATCTTTTATGGTATCAAATTTGTCCAGAGGGGCACTAGGACATAATGATAATCCTTTTTCCAACAGTGTAGTATGATTTTCAGATAGCATTTTATTAGATAAATTTAACACTTTCATTGCTTCATTTTGATCATTGAGAAGGGGCTGGGGCTCCTTTTGTAAGGCTTGTTCCCTTGGCGTGTTTCTCTGATAAGATCTTGTTCTGGTTGCTTTTTTGTTGGCCCCCCCTACCTCTTCTGGTGGGTCTGAATTTGAACTTATACCCTCGTCTAAAAAACCCTTCCTTTTTCTATTATCAGAATTTACAGAAATAGAACTAGTGGAGGTATGGGGTGTTGGTTCATCATTAGGGTTATCTGATTCTTCTCCCTCAGTTTCAGTATCGCTCTGGATTATAGTAACTTTTTGACGATTAGTATTAGGGTTATTGCTGTTAAATTTTCTTTTCCATTTATATACCCTATTATTTTTAAAGTCCTGTAACTGTAAATGTTCCAAGGCATACGTTGGTATGACTACATGAAAACTGCAAACAAGACTGCAGGAACATATGCGAAACATTAAAAATGCTGCCAAGGACATACAGAATAAGAAACCTGTTACCTCTGTAGCATATCATTTTTACAAATATCATCAAACCAAAACAGAAGGCTTAAAATGCTACGGGGTGTACAAAGTCAATCTTGGCATACGAGGAGGTGATAAAGAAAAAATTCTATTACAATATGAGAGCAGATGGATCTACCTGCTCAATGCAGTACAGCCCAATGGTCTAAATGAACATAACAATTATTTCTCTTACCTGTAGATAAACAGCTATTTGGGAAATTATGTTATAATAAAGTATTTGAACCTTAAGAATTATTCATAAAGGAAATGTTGATTTCAGTCTTATCAATATGTTCTCAAGTGTATTTAATCATATAATTTGCAAACACCTCTCTGAAAATAGAGGTTTGTATGAGTTTATTATATCACCTGACTGAATTGCCTATATATTTATGGACAATTCATTTTACTATCTTTAACTGGACATTACTTAGTCCCTGAGCACTGTCACTCTATCTCTTATTAATTTATTTTATTTTTATTTATTATATTCACCCAAATCTGTTAGGCTGGATTACCCATCTTAACAATTTACACTATCTCCCATTTATGTAAGATGGGAGTACTTATTATAGTTTTGGTTCAAATCACACTTTTAATTTAATGATGTCATTTGACATACACATTTTATTTTATGTATCACCAGCTACACTGCTTTTTATATGTTTATTTTTTCTTTAGTATGCAATACTCTTGATATTAGCACAGTAATATTATGATCATCATTGTTATTTTTTCTTATCTTCTGTTTATTATTATTTTTATTATTTTATTATTTTTTCATTATTTTTCTGTTAATATTTGCATTTCGCAATGTATTTAGCATCCTGCATTATTTAATTTATTTTTGTTTACTTTCTCTCACAAATCCTATTATGGCAATCTTCTTCTGGTATTATAATTTACCTTGATTACTATCAGTATATACACATACATTTGAGACTTTAAGTTATTTCTATATATTAAGTCTATCAAGTTACCTTCCACTCTTAAACATAAAATTAATATCGATCCTTAGATGTGCATCATACATATTTGCCCAATACAATTGATATACTGTATGTTAAATTCTTGTGTTCATATAGATCAGCCAATAAGATATGTTCCATGCTGTTGTAATTTTCTTAAATCCACTGTGATTGGACCTAAGTTAAAGGTGATCTAAGTGGAATATGACAACCTAGGAGGCGGAGCTATGAAGCCAATAAATACTCACGCTTCACGCCGCGCCGTACCCTTTGATAAAGCTATAAGTGGCGAAACATGTCAGGGATTAGTTTAATGTTTATAAAATAAGCATTTTTTAAAAACTTAGCAAGAATATCTGTAGTGGTTATTATTACTCTGAGCGACCTGATGCATAATAGTAATGACAACACGCAGCGGATATTAGGGCGTTTAATCATATATACTTTAACATAATTATTTAGCAAGCGTCAGTTACCGCTATTTACCGCATCTCAGCATATTTATGAAACAGTTGTTTGCTATCTGTTTATGGGGGAAGATAATGTTATCTTATAATAATATTATACCTGTAATATTTCCGCTAGTGCATTGTGTCTATTGCTAAAAACACTGTAGCTTTAATGATAAGACGTGACTATGATCATTCCGGTATACTAAGCATTAGCAGCTTCCTGAAAACTTAATATAGGATACTAATAGAAACTGCTGACTTTTAGTGTTATGCCTCAAGTGATAACCAGCATTTCTATATCAGATATAATTACGTATATATATAGTGGACACGTATCTTTTGATACAAGGTATAATTTCAGGTTGATAGTATATGAATATCATCTTATGATTATTATATTAACGCTACATGAATGTAACGATAGTATATATTATAGACTGAAAACATTTTTTTATTATTTATTACATCTATGGTTATCTAAGACTACTCGCATTTAGACTAGCAACCTACTCCTAGTCTTTGCATTTGACTGTCTATCAATCTAACGCTTTGTTATATCAATTTATAATACTCTTAAAGCTGCATGCAGCAGCAGCATCCAATATACAATATATGATATATTCTAATAGTAACAGCATACTCAAAGGCTGCCCTTATTAGCTATTCACCTAAGATAATATCAGTTTATAGACTCAACCACTTGGGAATATTTTATTACTTTTGTTTATATGCTATATCTACATGCATTGTAGATTTGAATTTATTCTCTTATGAGACCCCCTGGATCTATATATCTATTCCTACAATACATGATACATACTCTGACTATGGATTAATACCTACATCCTAGGCCAGAGTTATTATTTTTTCATGTACAGGTGGCCCTCGTTTTACAATGGTTCAATTTACACCGTTTCAGAATAACAACCTTTTTTTCCAGTCATGTGACTGCTATTGAAAAGCATTGAGAAGCAGTGCATTTATTAAAATAGCCAGTAGGTGGAGCTGTCCGCTTGTGTTGCAGCAAAGCCAAGCAAGCTGAAATTAATCAGTTTAACCAGACCTGATCTATCGAGCAGATTTCAAAGGAACAAGATCTTCCAGTCTATAAATCAGTCCAGATTGGAATGCATAGAAAGAACTGTTTGCAGAAAAATGCAAGTGAAGTCTGTGTTGTGTGATTATTTTATTAGGTTTATAATGCTGTTTAGCAAATGTTTTTGTTCATTTAACTTAGTTTAATTATATATTCTGTGTTGTGTGATTATTTTATTAGGTTTATAATGCTGTTTAACATTTAAAGTCTTCATTTCAAAGCTTTAAAAATAATGTATTAGGTGTTACTTATGACAATTTTGATTGGGGCCTGGAACCTATCTCCCCCACTTCCCATTGACTTGCATTATAAACTGGGTTTCAATTTACAACGGTTTCGATTTACAACCATTCCTTCTGGAACCTTACCCAGGCGTAAACTGAGGGCTACCTGTATATGTAGCCCTTCCTGTTGAACATTTTCCTGTTGAACTTTTGCACCTGTATACAGTCTGCAGGAGAAGTTGCCTAGGTAACTATTAGACTGGTTGGTCATGTGATCAAGTGAAACTGAAAGAAGAGTGTAAGACACAGGAGGAAGCAGACATGTCAGAGCAGTGAAGGTGTGTGTGAGGCCTGGCTGTAAGAGAGCTGCAGACTTCATCTTGTAAAGTAACAGCATTCCTCTGCTGATTTAGTGTATGTTACCAGCTGCAGTCTGACTCTGTGAGAGAGCTGTGGAGAAGAATGCAGACAAAGTAAATGACTGGCAGACCTTGGAGTTTTCTTTCAGCCTGTGCAGATGAATCCTGTTTAGTGGTAAGAAGTATCCTCTCCCCTTGTCATACTGACAGGGCATTCTGTCCATCACAGAAACTTATAAACAGCTCTTCCTGTGGATTGCAGTTTCCTATGAGCTGTAACTGTTTAAATGCATGTGGATTACCTTAAAGGGCCCCAACATTTCTGTGCACCAACTGGTACCCATCAGCCATTAGGGTGAAGCCTGAGGGTGGGTTCGTAGGTGATTTGGGAGGGTGCTGGTCCTGGTTAGAGAGAGTTGGTGTGTTAGTTAGCCACTGTATTTCTTGCCTTATTTTCATTTGCCATAATCCTTTAATACATTTTCATACTGTTTTACTGTTATTACTGTGTGTGTTGTAGTTATTTATTATGTTCCTGTCTGGGAAACCCATTCTTGCCCTGGATGCCCAGTCAGGTGGAGGCACTGCCACAGTCATGTACCCCAACTCCCAGGTAGCGGAGACTCAGGATCAGCCTGCAGAGCACATGGAGATAGCTGGGGTAAAGACCCACAGGGGTAATTGTGGGCCTAGGCCAAACCCCGTTACATTTGGTGGTACTGCTGAGATAAATTGGGGTACACCCAGTAAGGATACGTTAATTCCCCGGCCCACGCTCCCATTTGTAACAGATTGGGCCCAGCAACAGAAGGTACCATTGCATCATGCAGTGATGATATGCCAGATACCTCCCTATAGTAAGATAAAACATGTCACCAAGTGCGTAGAGATTGTACTGGGAATAGAGATGGCTACCATCAGAGATATCCTGCATGATTCATACGGTCAAATTTACATGCTAGTATTTTCCCATGCAGATTTGAGAGGCCGTCATAGGCCTACATGTCTATACCTTCTTGAAACAGCTCCGGAAGGATGTCGCTTAGTGTATGCTCTCCCTGATAAGGAGGAAGGGGTTACACTGCAGCAACCCTCCAGTCTAGGCCGAAAAGACTTTACTGTATCAAGTTATTCCCAGATTCTGTCCCCTTTGTCAGAGAAACCTGCCAGGAGATTACTGGTTACCCCTGTAGAGACTGGGGCCATCCCCAAATGAAATATCTACTTTTCCAGTGTGCAAGGGACAACTGCCCCTAAGATACCAGATCTAGTGGTTCCCTCATCTCCAACATCCCCAAAACCAGGCGATTCCCTATTGAGAGCCACAAGTTCAGGAGAGAGTAACATATCTGAAATACTGCAAAAACTCTCAGAAGCCATAGTAACAGCTACCCATACCCACAGTTACCGTAAGCTGAAAGTGTTTTCTGGGAATCAGCCTGTTCCTGCCGGGGAGGAACCCTTTAAGGCCTGGAAGGATAATGCTGTACAGTTATTGGAAGAATGGTCTTGTACGGATAACATAAAAAAACAACGGATAATGGAGAGTCTTCGTTTCCCAGCTACGAATATGATAAGGCTGTTTAGGGGAGTGAATGAACAAGCTACCGCACAAGATTACCTGAAAGTTTTGCAGGATGCGTATGGAAAATCAGAGGACTCTGATGATCTATTAATCAAGTTCCTAGCCACTAAACAGAAGGAACATGAGAAAGCTTCAGACTATATAAATTGATTACAATTGTCACTGGGAAAACTGTTTCATAATGGAGCAGTCACTGCATCTGAGTTGGATGCTCGACTATCCAAACAAATTCAGAAGGGAGGCCTTAGCAATGATCCAGTCATGATCATGTTAAGAGTTAAGTTGGATGATCAAGTCTTGTCCTATTCCACACTAATCCGAAAAGCAAAAATACTGGAGAACCAAATGTCCCCATCTCCTCCACAAAAAGGAAATTCTTTTAAAGCCGCAGAGAAAGAGGATATGGAACTGTTCATCCTTAAAAAAAAAGTAGCTGAATTAGAATTATTGTCTAAGTCATTGCCAAGAAGAACAGATTATTCTCCTACCAGGAGGCAGCACTGCAGGGAGACCACAGGAAGGTTATTCCCAGAGGAACAGTCCCCCCGAGGGAACTGTTTTAAGTGTGGAAAATCAGGGCATTTCAAGCGGGAGTGTCCCACTAATTCATCAGAGACAGGAGTGGAAGTGCTAGCTATTGAGCTGGAGAAGGCTCAAGTTACCAGTCCTTTCAGGAAAAGAGAAAAAAAAACACACCCATGTTATCTGTGGGGGCCAAGATCGGGCCCAAATCTCTGATACAGTTACAAATAGAAGATATTCATGCCTTGGCCTTGTTAGATACTGGATCCCAGGTCACCATCATTAATAGAGACTTCTATGACCATCATCTAAAACATATTCCCCTGGAGCCAGCAGGAGAGTTGCAGTTGTGGGGAGTGGGATCTCAGGCCCAGCCTGTAGAGGAATGTATAAGAGTGACAATAACCATCCCACAGTTAAACACAGGAATGATCTGCCCTATGGAATTGGAAGCTCTTGTATGCTCCATGAAGAAAACAATGTGCGCCCCAATAATTTTGGGTACCAACGCAAGAATGGTGCAGGACATGTTAAGGGCCTACCTAACTGAAGTGGGAGATGTATCTCTAACCAGACTGATGGAAGTCAGCCCTGTTCTAGGGAAAGAGTGCCACCGACTAGCCCTACAAGCTAGACCAGGATCATGCCACTACTCAGGGAAAGAACCTTTATTTGTAAGGCCTGGAGAGACTAAGACTCTACGAGCCATAGCATCTATGCACCATGAAATATCAGGAGGAACCAGGCAATACCTCATTGAGTCCTTGCCTGAGGAGGATGCAAAAAAAGGGTGGACTCTCATACCTGAGGTGAAAGACTGGCGGAATCACTGGTGTAAAGATTTTCCCATAATGATAAGAAATTTACCATCCACAGAGATCAGAATTGATCGTCACCAGAAGATTGGTGTGATTCACTTGTTGGACCAAGTCTCTTCAGTAATGTCTGTAAAGGCAGAACAGGGAGGTGATCATGAAGGACCTATAGTTTTTGTACTGGAAGATTCTCCTCTACCACAAAAGTGGAGAGATAGCCTCTGATCCAAATTAGCTGCTCGAGAGAAAGTCTTCTCCAGGAAAGAAATGGATGTGGGATGTGCAAAGAGTGCCACACATGCTATCAGACTTTCTGACCCAGCTCCTTTCAGAGAAAGATCAAGGAGAATACCCCCTCGAGATGTGGAAGATGTCCGGGATATACTCAAACAGATGGAAGAATCTGGCATTATTAAAGAGTCCAGAAGTCCATATGCCTCACCCATAGTGGTAGTTAGGAAAAAGAATGGCACAGTCCGGCTCTGCATAGACTATCGGACTTTAAACAAAAGGACTGTGCTAGATCAATATACTCTGCCACTGATAGAAGATCTGCTAGATGCCCTTTCTGGAAGCCAGTGGTTCAGCGTCCTGGACTTGAGGTCTGGGTATTATCAGGTACCCATGAAGAAGGAGGATCAGGAAAAGACAGCTTTCATTTGTCCCTTGGGATTCTATGAGTTTACCAGGATGCCCCAAGGGGTCACTGGAGCTCCCGCCACCTTTCAAAGGCTGATGGAGAAGACTGTGGGGGATATGAATCCCAAAGAGTGCCTAGTCTATCTTGATGACCTCATAGTGTTCGGAAGGACACCAGAAGAGCACGAACAGCGATTGCTGAAGGTGTTGGATCGACTCCAAGCAGAGGGTCTGAAATTATCAATAGACAAATGTCGGTTTGCCCAGAACTCTGTTACATATGTAGGTCACATTGTTTCCGCACAAGGTGTGACAACTGACCCGACCAAAATTGAAGTGGTGATGAACTGGCCCAGGCCAGATAACATCAGTGAGCTGCGCTCATTTCTTGGATTCTGCGGTTACTACTGGAGGTTTGTGAAAGACTATTCAAAGATTGCTCGAGAGCTACACAACCTGTTAAAGACTACCTCTGATATAGAGGGTGTTAAGGCACCAAGTCCTAAAGACTCCTATGGAAAGAAATGGACCTCAGGATGCGAAGAAGCCTTCTTAATCTTGAAGAAAAGACTAACAGAAGCTCCTGTATTGGCATATGCAGATCCCGAGAAACCATATGTGCTCCATGTTGATGCCAGTATGGAAGGCCTAGGGGGCGTATTGCATCAGAGCTACCCGGAAGGGTTAAGACCAGTGGCCTACATAAGTAGAAATCTAACTGGTGCAGTAAAAAACTATCCGGCCCATAAGCTAGAATTCTTGGCGCTCAAGTGGGCAATTGTGGACAAGTTACATGACTATTTATATGGAGCAACATTCGAGGTAAGGACGGATAACAATCCGCTTACTTATATTCAAACAACAGCAAAGCTGGATGCCACAGGGCATAGGTGGCTGGCAGCATTGTCGAACTATAGTTTCAGCCTTAAATACAAGCCAGGCCCTAAGAATGTCAGTGCGGATGCTCTGTCCCACAGACCTGGACTTCCTCCTCATGAAGAAAAGGAGGAATGGGAAGAAATCCCTGTGCCTGGGGTAGGAGCCCTGTGCCAAACATATGTAGTGGCTGAGAGGCAGGATGAGTTCTCTGAACTCAGAGGAATAGACTCCATATGTCACTCCCCAGAAGCCGTACCAGAGGTATTCTGTGCTCCAGCAATGCTCCAACAGTGGTCTCACATAACCAATGAAGACAAGAAGAAAGCCCAGTCACAGGACTGGTATATAGGGACAGTCCTCAAGGCAATGAGAGCCAAGAACCCTAAATTACTGAGCTCCCTTCCCATTGGACAAAGAGATTTGTACCGGAGAGAATGGAGTAAACTACATCTAGAAGATGGAATCCTTTATAGAATTATAAAATATCATGACCACCCTGGTCGAAAGCAGCTAGTGTTACCTCATAGATATCGGGGAATGGTCCTGAGAGCCCTCCATGATCAATATGGGCATCTTGGGGTAGACAAGACCTATGGCCTGGTACAAGACCAGTTCTATTGGCCTCGCATGAGAGAACATGTTGAACATTATGTGAAGACCTGCAGAAGATGTATTCAGAGAAAGACTCTGCCTGTGAGAGCTGCCCCTATGGGTCACCTGAGAAGTACAGGACCCCTGGATCTTGTGTGCATGGACTATCTATGTATTGAGAATGATACTACCGGAATTGGGAATGTTCTGGTAGTAACAGACCATTTCACCAGATACGCTCAGGCTTTTCCCACTAAAGACCAGAAGGCTGTGACCGTAGCCAAGGTCCTCTGGCAGAAATATTTTGTGCACTACGGTCTGCCCAATCGAATACATTCTGATCAAGGTAGAGACTTTGAGAGTAAGGTGATCAAAGAACTGTTGGATATGTTGCAGGTTCACAAGTCCAGAACAACACCCTACCACCCTGAGGGTGATGCCCAGCCTGAGCGTTTTAATAGGACACTCCTAGACATGCTCGGGACTCTGAAACAAGTGGAGAAGCGGTCCTGGAGTAAGGATGTAGAAGCCATGGTCCACGCATATAATTTCACAAGGCATGAGTCTACAGGATTCTCACTCTATTTCCTAATGTTTGGAAGGGAAGCCAGACTACCGATAGATGTCCGGTTGGGGGTGTCCCCAGATGGGACAAAGTCAGACTCTCACTTCCAGTATGTGAGGACCCTCAGACAAAACCTTCACAGTGCCTACGAGTTGGCCACTCAAGCTGCGGCAAAAATGAAGGAGCGCAACAAAAGAAGATACGATACCAAAGTAAAGCATCGGGAAGTCCAAGCGGGAGATAAGGTTCTCCTCCGGAATCTAGGGGTACCTGGGAAACACAAATTAGCAGACAGATGGAAGGATACCCTATTTGAAGTTGTGTCTAAGCTAAAGGGGCTGCCAGTGTACAATATAAAAGGCCCAGAAGGCCGTATCAAAGCTTGGCATAGGAACCATCTACTTCCAATAGCCTATATCGATGAAGAGGAAGGGAGTAGTAGTGAATGGGAGAAAAGCACAATGGAGAGTCCTGAAAATGAGGCAGTGGAGACCCCAGAAGCTCTTAGTGCTGATGATCAATGGTGGTCTCCTCCTGCTGAGGAAACACAGCACTTTCCTTCCTCTCCTCCCTTAGCCTCCTCTACATTGAATCACAACAGCCCCAACTTTGTGCCTGGGACCCCAAAAAGAGACTCTTGTATCATGGGAAAGCCAGGGTCTCAAGCATCTGGTGACCTCCCCACCCAAGTGGCCAGAGCTGAAGATTCCTAGGCACATTCTGGACTTCCTCAGAGAGAACAGAGACTGGGTACTAGAATATGACAGCCTCCCAGGGTTCTTACTTACGATCAAGTCGGAGAACCCAGTTATGTACATATGCCCCAGGTACAGTCTAAAATGGTTGATTTTCTGTATGCGGTTGCAGACATTATGAATGTTGGAACCCCTCTGTACTAGAGTAAACTGTAAGATAGTTAACATTTGTTTATAGGACTGTTAGTGCATTTATTATTATTTGTATGTTTTATTTTTTTCAATTTACCTCTTGGTGGAACCTTGCCAGTGGAAGGCAAGGATTTTACGAGGGGGAGAATGTAGCCCTTCCTGTTGAACATTTTCCTGTTGAACTTTTGCACCTGTATACAGTCTGCAGGAGAAGTTGCCTAGTTAACTATTAGACTGGTTGGTCATGTGATCAAGTGAAAATGAAAGAAGAGTGTAAGACACAGGAGGAAGCAGACATGTCAGAGCAGTGAAGGTGTGTGTGAGGCCTGGCTGTAAGAGAGCTGCAGATTTCATCTTGTAAAGTAACAGCATTCCTCTGCTGATTTAGTGTATGCTGCCAGCTGCAGTCTGACTCTGTGAGAGAGCTGTGGAGAAGAATGCAGACAAAGTAAATGACTGGCAGACCTTGGAGTTTTCTTTCAGCCTGTGCAGATGAATCCTGTTTAGTGGTAAGAAGTATCCTCTCCCCTTGTCATACTGACAGGGCATTCTGTCCATCACAGAAACTTATAAACAGCTCTTCCTGTGGATTGCAGTTTCCTATGAGCTGTAACTGTTTAAATGCATGTGGATTACCTTAAAGGGCCCCAACATTTCTGTGCACCAACTGGTACCCATCAGCCATTAGGGTGAAGCCTGAGGGTGGGTTCGCAGGTGGTTTGGGAGGGTGCTGGGCCTGGTTAGAGAGAGTTGGTGTGTTAGTTAGCCACTGTATTTCTTGCCTTATTTTCATTTGCCATAATCCTTTAATACATGTTCATACTGTTTTACTGTTATTACTGTGTGTGTTGTAGTTATTATGTTCCTGTCTGGGAAACCCATTCTTGCCCTGGATGCCCAGTCAGGTGGAGGCACTGCCACAGTCATGTACCCCAATCCCCAGGTAGCGGAGACTCAGGATCAGCCTGCAGAGCACATGGAGGTAGCTGGGGTAAAGACCCACAGGGGTAATTGTGGCCTAGGCCAAACCCCGTTACATATAATTTGTACTAACTTTGAAGTGGGCTACACTGTTTCAGTGCATTTATATATTAATAACCTCCTGTGTTTTTAGAGTTGTTTTCTGTGTGTATGTCTGTATTTTTAAGTATCCTAATAAAGGTTATATTTTAATTTTAAGCTTCCTCCTCCTCCCATCCACCTGACCACTAATCCTTCCAATAGGCCTAAAGGATAGTGAGAGCTACACATGTGTACATAATCGTCAGCTTTGACTGACATTTCTGTCTTGCATAGAGCAATACGGTCTATCAGACTGGAGCATTACCTATTTTGTTCATAGGATGGATTGTCTAAAGAGATATATAATTACAGCTCTTCCTGTTTATAACCACAGGTTGCAGCATACATAATTACAGCTGTGTGTTGTTCAGACACAAATATGTCTTCCTCAAATATATTTTATTGATCAAACTAACTTGATACAGCCTGTATATCATTCAGCTGTTCCTACAGGGCGTGTATGCGCTAGCAGCTGTTTGCCCGTAGGAGATGTACTCTGCCAATTTCTTAAAGAAACAATAAAGTCAACATTTTTATTTCATAATTCGGATAGAGCATGCAAATTTAAACGACTTTCCAAATTTACCTGATCTACTTTGTTTCGATCTCTTGGCATCAGGGCAGGTGCTACAAAAGAGGCAGACTAGGTAACCGCATTAGTGCGCCCCTGCAGTTGGGGGGGGGGGCGCAAATTGGGTGCAAGAGATTTTATTTTTTTCTAAATGTGTGTATTTTTTTGCTGCCAAACTTAGGTTTCATAGTAGGGGCCACATGGGGTAGCATAATAACTAGTATGTGAAGGGACTCCCCTAAAATATAGGGAGCCAGAGAGTACAGGTCAGTCAGAAGAACTGGAAACATCTGGTGAAATATCTTACTGCAGAGGCCTTGAGCTCTGTGCATAGGTTTAGTAGCCTTCATGCTGTGGGACTCGCCTCCCCCACAGCCTAATGGGTATTATTAGGACTTATGGGCACTCGAGGGAGCACTGACAATATCCTCCTTTTGATATACTGTAAGATTTCTTCTGCATGATGTCTGTTTTCTAAAGTCATAATTGCACAGTGCCACATGATTATACAGTGCACTGTGTTCCTTTTCAGAGTATAACTCATAAGCATCATTATGCAGCTCACCATTAGTGCATTGGAACCCATCATCATTATACAGGTCAGTCTGTTATGTTTTTTAGTGTATGAACCCTCAACATATTATTATTATCATACAGTGCAACATATGTTATAAATGTATAGGCACTCTGTATTAATTATATAGTGCAGCATGTTTATTAGTGCATAAATGCCTTGTATTATCATATAATGCAGAATGTTGTGTTTATTAGTGCATATAGGTTTGTTATTATTACTATTCAGTTGTACAAAATAGGTGTGTCCTACTGGTCTCCTGGCCAAAGCTTGCCATGTACTGCATTGCATGTTAATGTAATCTATTGTAGGACTTGAAAAATGTATACCTATGTGGAAATTTATCAAGATGTATTTGCAGTTTCTGCAAACTTTCAGTACAGGCTTCCAAGAGTAATTCTGCAACAACAAATTTAAAAAGCAATCTATGCTTCTTATTCTAGGTGGCACCATAAATTAAATTGTTCAGAATGATTGACAGGCCCTGCTCTCACAAAATTACTTGCACAAGGGCTGGCCCAGATTGAAAAACAGAGCTTTTCTGCAGTCTTACATTTTGCCAAGTGGTGATTGCAGAAGGACAAGTTCTCTGATTGAGAACTTGTTAGCCTGCAGCTTGATAAATTTTCCTGTTAGACATGCTAGTATCAGCCTAGGTATGAGGGTGAAAAAGAAAAGAGGTCAACCTGCCTCCAGGTTCATGTGCTTTACATATTGTCACCATTGTTTGATTCATTATTCAGAGCCACCGCTGATTTGCTATGTTATGCAGGGCCACCACTTTGGTATGTTATGTCATGCAGAAATTAATCATTATAGCTATTATTATTATAATAAATCAGATTAACAGTCAAGAATTTGATGTGATAATGGAAATATATTTTCTCTGATATTATAGATAAAATGGTTATCTATAGATGTTGAAAGGGACAGTCTACTTGAAAAATGTTAGTGTTTAAAAAGATAGATAATCCTTTTATTACCCATTCCCCAGTTCTGCATAACCAACACTGTTATATTAATTAACTTTTTACTTATTTGATTACCTTGTATCCAGAGACATAACTAGAAACCACAGGGCCCAGGTGCAAGAATCTAAAAAGGGCCCTCCCCTAACCCCCCCCCCATACATCTTTTTTTTTTCTTTCTTTTTTTACATTTAACACAGAAAAAAAATGTGAATCAGATTACATGTCTGCAAAAGGAGGTACCCTGTGTCCACAGTCTGTGAGATGGTCTAACCCCCTATTACTGTATATAGTGACACTGTTTAACCCACCAGTACTGTATATAGTGAGTTATTTACACAATCTGTAATCTGCTGGTGAGATGGCTGGCCTGACCCTACCCGCCCCAGTACTTTATAAAGTGACCCCAGTAGTCTGTGACATGGTCCAAACCCCCCCCGTACTATATATAGTGGTACTGTATAGTGACACTGTTTACCCCTCCACCCCCCCATGCTGTAGTAACAAGGTCTGTAATTTGCTGGTTCCACAAACATACACACACATATATATACATGTATAAATACACACACAGTCACATACATACATACATACATACACACACGCACACATAAACACCAATGGGTAAAACAGAAACACTAACCCCTGCAGTCAGAGTGAAGCATCATGTCACACTCACATGATATCAGTGCAGGCCGTGGCAGGTCAACGTTTTTTATTTAAAACATTTTTTTAAAAGCTGGGCCCCCACCCTCAGGAGCCCAGTCGCAGTTTCGACCTCTGCACCCTCTGAAGTTTAGCCCCTGCTTGTATCTAAGCCTCTGCAGACTGCCCCTTATCTCGGTTCTTTTGACAGACTGCATTTTAGCGAATCAGTGCTTACTCATAAATAACTCCACAGGAGTGAGCACAATGTTATTTGGCACACATGAACTAGCAGTGTCTAACTGTGAAAAACTGTCAAAATGTACTGAGATACGAGGCAGCCTTCAAGGGCTTAGAAATCAGTTTTAGCCTACCTAGATTAAGCTTTCAACAAAGTATACCAAAGAACAAAGCAAATGAGATGATAAAAGTAAAATGGAAAGTTCCATGCCTTATCTGAATCATGAAAGTTTAATTTTAACTAGACTGTCCCTTTAACACTTTACTAGAACATTTTGTTAGTGAGCAGTAATGGCAGGGTGTATAAATTCTTCAGATGGGGAAGGGGCAGCAAAATGTGTCATTGCCTGTGTAGCCAAAAATCCTAGCACTGGCCCTGCTTGGCATTCTTTGTTGAAAAGCTTACCTAGGTAGACTCAAAAGCAACAATGCATTACTGGAAGCTAGCTGATGATTGGTGGATACACATTTTCCTCTTATTATTTGCTCACCCACTGTGTTCAGCTAACTCCCAGTAGTGCAGTGCTGCTTCTTCAACAAAGAATACAAAGACATTGAAGCAAATGTGAAAATAGAAATTGTATACGCTATCTGAATCGTGAAAGATTTGTTTGGGTTTCATGTCCCTTTAAGTTTGTTGTAATAAAATATCTATTATGTTCCTTAGATTCTATGGGGTAGATTTATTAAGTAGTAGATGCTGCATTCTACGCCCATCGTTTCAGGCTCATCGTAAGACCGCTGCTCCTTAAAGGGACTCTAAACTCTAAATTTGTCTTTCATGATTCAGGTAGAGAATACAATTTTAAACAATATTTAAGTTATTTCTATTATCTAATTTGCTTCATTCTTAAGATATCCTTTGTTGAAGAAATAGCAATGCACATGGGTGAGCCAATCACACGAGGCATCTACGTGCAGCCACCAATTAGCAGCTACTGAGCCTATCTAGATATGCTTTTCAGCAAAGAATATTATGAGAATGGAGCAAATTAGATAATAAAAGTAAATTAGAAGGTTGTTTAAAAACACATGCTTTTTTTTTTTGTTTGTTTTTTTAAATCATGAAAGAAAAGAATTGGGTTTCATGTCCCTTTAACTTTGGTGGACTGAAATCATCCCAATCTGATATGATCGGGATGATTGACACCCCCAGTGAGCAGGGGCGGCATTGCACAAGCATTTCACTAGAAATGCTTGTGCAATGTTAAATGCCGACAGTGTATGCTGTCGGCATTTAGCGAGGTCGAGCGGACATGATTCGCTGCAGTGAATCATGTCCGCTCGACTAATGGTAAATCTACCCCTTTGTGTCAAATTAGCCTCTCACTACTCCTTACTTGATTAAAGGTCCATACTAGTCAAACAAAGTTGTCATTTTAAGACTAGCGACCCTGCACTGCACCATAGCTGATCCAATCAGCAACGTTAGTTGCACGACTCAGATGTATAATTAGTGCAGCAGATTGGATCAGCAGCAGTTTTAGCTGTTGACCAGCAGTGCTCTGATTTTGGACTTCATGTTAAACAAGAGTTTTTAAAAACTCACAAAGTCAAATTATCTTGCAAAGCATAACCTGGACATCTCTATGAGCTGTGGGATGTTTGCAGAATCTTAGATGAGATCATGGCAAAGCTAAAACTTATTGGAGAAAAATACAAATAAAATTATAATATTTTTAGTGCAGTGTAGTTCTGTATATTTACTTTTCTATAGTTTCAAGGTGTATTGGAAATTTTGAAATGTCCTCTACAATCTCCAAATGGATTAATATACAATATATAAATATATTTATGAAATGTTATAAAAAAAGCTCTCATTGCAATAAGTCCTATATTATAAAGATGTTTATTTAATTGGGACTTATGGGAAATACTTCTAGTGAGATACAGTAAGGTTTCAGGTTCTATGAGGGACCTATTAGTAGTTATGGATCTTTTTAGATAATAATTCCTAAAGGAACATAAAAGTGCTTTGAGAAAATGCACTACTACATTTTGTCATTGCCTATAACTATGTGTATTGCTCCCAGAAAGGGGTTAAATAGTTAAAGGAAAGGGGTTAAATAGTTAAAGGAAAGGGGTTAAATAGTTAAAGGTATTCGAAAATCCAAATAAAACTTTTAAGGATCAGATCAGAGAAAGCAAAATTAAACTTGAATGGAGCAGATCAGAGCATGCAATTTAAGAGACTTTCAAATTACTTCTGTTATAAAAGTTATTTTGGTCTTTGGTTTCATTGTAAAGCATATGTAGGTAGCCTCAGGAGCAGCAATGTGCTGCTGGGAGCTAGCTACACACATATGTCACTTATCTTTGGCTCACCAGATGTGTTCATCCAGTTCCCAATATTGCATTGCTGACCTTTTTGAATAGGTTAAACATACATTCATATACAAGCAATAGCGCTATAATAAAATGTTCTAACACATTACAGTTTTCCTTTTTCCAATCATGTGCAGCATATGTGCATAGTCACCAATTACCATGCATATTCTTTTGACTTTTATGAGTTTAATGCCTTTATTATGTCAAGGTACCCTTCTACTAAACATAAATGTGTTTAACCCCTTTGCTGCCAGAAATAAATGTTTTGCCACCTTCACTGGATTATTACAGCATTACATGTGGGTCTAGGAACTACAGGTATAAATCATGTATGTAACAGTCAGTGCTGCCCATTGTTTATAGTAGCTTAAATTATTTACAAATGATGTCAGCCTTTTTCCCCTGTTCATATTAGATTACATGAATGAATGCTGTTTACTTCAATAAAATACCTAGTAAACAATGGCAGCTGTTTTGCTAAATGATTGGCGTATGTGAGGCTACTGATTGCTTCCAGCATTGTGTGGGTGAGCAGAAGCATTGCATTATGGGAGGAAGTGCTGAGTAATGGCAATGATGGCTTTTAGAGGTTGTTCTTTTGTATAACAGCACATACCTGCAACCTACGGCTTCCCAGGCCTTTAATCTTTTTACTTTTCCCACGACACAAACTTGTCAGGTCTAAATCCTGTCTTTTCTAGATTCTTTATTATATTTTGAACTTTAAAACTTTTTTTAAATCCTTAAGCTTTTAGGATTATTTTGCTTTTTACCAATTGCAGTAATTTTGTGGAGCTCAAGTGAAATACAATGTGGATATTGTTGTGTAGATTTTAAATCACAGCTATGTTATGCATATAAGGGTGTGTAGTTAATAACACCACTCAGGGGCGGTACTACCATTGGTGCAGGAGCCCAAGAGCTGGGGGGCGCATAGCAGCCAATCTATACATAGGCATGAGCAGAATGTGTACAGATCAAATGCAGGGGAGCCTTTTATTAGTGCAGGTTGCAGGTCTTTCTATCTAGCTCTATCTATACTCAGAATCATTATACAGAACAGCATGTATATCATTACTATTGCTTCCTACTGAGTTACATTTTGGCTCCCAAAACAATTTTGTACCAGAGCCGTCTGTAGAAAATGTCCACTACTGACACCGCTTATATTAAGCAAACAAATATGTAACACTTAAACATGCATAGTGTTGCCAGGTGTCCAGAATTTAACGGGACAGTCATGTTTTTCACCTGCCTATCCAATAAAATATTCTTTAAAAATAGAACACTGATTGGGTCTGATGTGGAATTCTAGTTGATTTACATCTTCAGGGTCAAGCTGGAAGCTTTTAAAGAAAACTGCATTAGGCTTTACTTGTACAGATGCATCAGCAATATTTGGAACATACCAAAGGACTTGTAAAACAATAGTCTGCACACACAGAGGAGGAAAAACACAATAGAGATTAAAGAACTTCCTTCCTGTATAAAAGAATGAACAAGATCACAGACATAAACAATCAGTAATCTAAACTGAACAGCGCCATCTACAGCATTAATGTTGTTCATTCATGTGGTATAGTACATGCTGTTGTATTTCCCAACACCCCTTCTCAACGGCATGTACATAATTACACTACGTTCAGTTTCTTTTGAAGAAAACAATGCCGTTCCTTTGGCAACGGTTTTGTGAGTGCGTCTGCAGTCATCTCTTCCGATGGGCAGTATTGAATGTCAATAATACCTTGTTCTTGCATGTCCCTAAGTAAATGATATTTTACATCAATGTGCTTGGTTCGAGGATTCACTCTTTCTGATTGTGTCAACTTTATACACCCTTGGTTGTCTTCAAGAATTGGTATGGGTTTAGACACATCCAGTCCCATGTCTTGAAAAAGTTGACAAATCCAAATTGCTTCTTGACATGCATGTGCTGCTGCTATATATTCTGCTTCCGTTGAAGAGAGTGCAACAGTCGCTTGTTTTCGACTGGACCAACTTATTGTTCCTTCTCCATACTGGAAGATGTAACCACTTGTAGATTTGCGGTCAGTGGTATCTCCGGCCCAATCAGCATCAACATATCCAATTAGTTTTGGGTTTGATGTTGCTGGCAGTCGCAGCTTCATCCGAATTGTTCCTTTTAGGTACTGTATCACCCTCTTTACTGGATTCCAGTCGCGTTGACATGGTGTCGCAACTTTTCTACAGAGTATACCTATTGCTGCGGCAATGTCTGGTCTTGTCACAGTGGCAATGTATAGCAATTTTCCAATTGCCCTGCGGTAATTGTCATTATTGGGTAACAAGTTTTCTATTCCGTTGTTTTTCAGGTAATCTGGTTCCATAGGTGTTTTCACCTCTTTTGCATCTTGCATGTGAAACTGCTCTAATATTTCTGTAATTTTCTGACTTTGGTTGAGAAGATAGCTTCCATCCTCTTCCCTTTCTATTTGGATTCCTAAATAATGAGTGACGTTCCCTAGTTCTTTAATCTCAAAGTTCTGTTTTAATATATGAATTATTTGGTCACAGTCCCCTTCTTGTTCAAAACAAGTTATGATGTCATCAACATAAATTAGGATGTATATCCATTTGTTTTCTTGATGCCTTGAATATAGACATGGATCTGCTTTGCTTCTTGAGAATCCTTGTTTCATGAGTACTTCATTCACTTTTTCATTTCACATTCTCGCAGCTTGCTTTAGTCCATAGATGCTCTTTTGAAGTTTGCATACAAGGTTCTGTTCCCTCTCAAATCCAGGTGGCTGTTCCATGTAAAAATCCTCCTTGATGTCTCCATATAGGAAAGCAGTTTTGACGTCCAGGTGCCTCACTTGCATTCCCTTTCCGGCTGCAATGCTAAGGAGCGCTCTGATGGTGGAGTGTTTTACAACTGGAGCAAAAGTTTCATCATAATCTTCTCCAAATTTCTGTGAGTATCCCTTTGCAACTAATCTTGCCTTGTATCTGTGGATATTTCCTTCTGCATCGTATTTTACTTTAAAAGTCCATTTGCTTCCTATAGCTTTGCGACCCGGGGGAGCTCAGTGAGTGTCCAGGTTTTATTTTCCTGAAGGGATTTTATTTCTTCTTCGGCTGCTTTTCTCCATTGGTTGGCTTCCCTTTTTGGCAATTTTTCTATATCTTCCCAGGATGTTGGTTCGAGTGTTTCATGTGTCTTAGCGATGTATGACAGCTTCCGGGGTGGTATACCTTTCGTCACCCGAGTCGATTTTCTGATTTCTGGTTGTTCAGTGAGTTCTATTGGTTTGTGAGTAGCTGTTTTTTCTATTGTGAGCTCCACTTCTTGCTCTGTCTCCTGTACAGCTTCACTTTGGTCAGCATCTCTTGCTGATTCAGTGGAGAGGTTCTCTTTATAGCTTTCGAGGGACATTTTTTCTGATGTTTGACTTTCATCAAAATAAACACTGCGGCTTATTGTGATCTTGTTGGTCTTTGGATGAAGAATTCTATAGCCTTTACTTTGTTCACTGTAGCCCATAAGAATGCCTTCTATGGCTGTGTTCTCTAATTTAGAGCGTTTCTCACTTGGAACATAGGCATATGCTTTACATCCAAACACTCTAATATGCCCCATACTAGGTTTTGATCCATTCCACATTTCATATGGGGTGCTCCCAATAGTTTTTGATGGTAGCCTGTTCTGTAAGTATGTTGCAGTCATTATTGCTTCACCCCAGTACTGGTTAGGTAAATTGGCGTCTGAAAGCATGCATCATGCCATTTCTATGAGGGTGCGATTTTTCCTTTCTGCAACACCATTTTGCTCAGGAGTGTATGGTACAGTTGTTTGGTGTATAATGCCTTGTCTCTTCATGTATGACTCCACTTCCTTACTCATATATTCCCCTCCGTTGTCGGTACGTAATGTTCCTGGTTTCCGTTGAAATTTATTGCTGAATGTACATATAAATTCTTGAAGTTTCTCTGATGTCTCACTTTTGTGCTTCATCAGATATGTTGTTGTGTACCTGGAATAATCGTCAATGAAAGTCAGTAAATATCTGTTCCCACCGGGTGTGGGGGTTTTCATTGGTCCACACACATCACTGTGTATGAGTTCCATGGGGTGAGTGGTTTTTCTTTGACTGGCTTGTGGAAGTGGGGTACGTGTGGCCTTTGCTTTGATACAACATGTGCACTTCATGAGCATGTCACAAGGCAAAATTATCATGTCTTCTGATAAACCTTCCTTTGCAAGTTCCTTTATGGCCTCTGGGTTTCGATGCCCTAATCGCCTGTGCCACAGGTGGATACATTTGTTGTGTGGATTATGAATGGCTGTTTTGGCTTGCCTCCTTTCAGTGATAAGTTTGTACAGGTGTTCGTTCAATCTTCCTTTTGCTAGGATTTGTTTCCTGTTTCGAATTGTGCATTCATTGCCTTGGAACTGAACTGTGAGTCCATTGTTAGCAAGAGTTTTCACTGATAGGAGGCTTCCTTCTAAACTTGGGACGTACAGAACATTCTTTACTAGAATGCTTTGCTTACCTCCTGATGGTGTGATGCAAGTCAGGAACCCTTGACCATTACCTTCAGCTGTAATACTTTTCCCATTTGCTAGGAAGACTTTATCTTTAGTATTGAAATCAATTTCTGTGAAGAATGTCTCATCACTTGTCATGTGACTAGTTGCCCCTGAGTCAATGCACCATCCGTGTGGTGTACTATTCTGAGTCACTTTAAAACTGCCGCTCCATGATGCAGCTGCAGTTTGCTTTGTGGCTGCCTTAGCTCTTTCTCTTGTAGGTGGTTCTAACCTTCGCTGTTCAGCTTTCCAGATTGAGCAGTTCTTTTTCAGGTGACCGACCTTTTTGCAGCGAAAACACACTCTGGTTTCTCTGTTTTCTTTTGTGCCTTCTTGTGCCTTCAGAGCTACCTCTGATCTCTCATTTTCTTCACTATGCATGTTTTCCTTTCTTCTATTATATTCATCAATTAGTTTTCCCTTAGCATATTCTAGTGTTAGTTCTTGTTCAGGTCTGGTTTCTAGAGCATTGATAAGGGCACTATATGACTCTGGAAGGCTGCATAGTAACAATGCTACTATATGATTGTCTTTAATTTCTTCTACAATTGCACATAGCTGTTCCACAATCTCTAGCATAGCATTCACATGTTCACACATCTCCTGGCCTTTTTCCAGCCTCATCTTATATAGTTTGCGCAGCAAATATAGTTTACTATTTAAGTTTGAACGCTCATGCAGTTTTTGTAGTGCAGTCCACATACCTTTAGCTGTGTTTTCTTTTCTTATGTGAATGAGTTGATCATCCTCCACTAACAGGCTTATAACTGCTTTTGCTTGCCTGTTTTTCTTGTCCCATTCCCCTGGATTATCAGTGGGTCTGTTTGTATCCAGCACCTCCCATAAATCATCTCTGGATAACAGCATTTCAAGCTTAAACTTCCACAGCTGGTAGTTGGTATTGTTTAGCTTCGCTATTGCATATTTAACATCTGAACCACTTGCCATCTTTCAGCAATTTGGATGCAGCTCTTGTTTCCTCACACAGTATCTGCTTGGATCATAGATGCAACACTTACTGACTTGTAGTTTTTTTTTTTCAGTGTCTGGGCCCATAACCTGTTGGTGTATGTATCAAAAAGACACTGGAAGCTTTTAAAGAAAACTGCATTAGGCTTTACTTGTACAGATCAGCAATATTTGGAACATACCAAAGGACTTGTAAAACAATAGTCTGCACACACAGAGGAGGAAAAACACAATAGAGATTAAAGAACTTCCTTCCTGTATAAAAGAATGAACAAGATCACAGACATAAACAATCAGTAATCTAAACTGAACAGCGCCATCTACAGCATTAATGTTGTTCATACATGTGGTATAGTACATGCTGTTGTATTTCCCAACACCTATGAGCATACATTGTTGTACAATAGGACTATTCTGCCATAACTCTATACACTTATACTAGTCAGAACAAGATACATAGTCTGCTCTTAGTCTCTACATCAGAAGGGGCTAGTATATCTGCAAAATACCACAGTTTGGTAAGGCCACCTGTAGCTTATAGGGTTATCTGATACCTGGTGATAGGTTAATCTTAAACAGGGTTCTTTCATAAGTAATAGTATAATGTATAAATATATAAATGGACCTATCTAGCTTGAACAAATGTATATAATATAAAAATATAGGGAGAACTAACTACTATATGACAAGACTAGGGCACATTTATGACCAATGAGTTGTAATCCTCTTTTAAAGCAGCTTGAAAGATCTTGCCATAACCTTAATCACAAAGTTTAGGAACATCGTCCATCATATAAGGGGCTATCTTAATGAACTGTATTGGAAGGCAGTCAACTTACTCACAACTCAACTTAGAAGCTGTTTCTAGGTCTAGATCGATTGCGGAAGCTGGAACAGCTCTTATTATGCTGCTGGAGGCTTCAGAACTTGCGTACTTAATCAGCAGAAAAACCCACCAGGGTCCCAGCTCCTTTGTGCCAAGGCAGTAGAAATAATTACACAAGTGCATGTCTGGCTTGATAGTGGGATTAAGTAAAGATGATACTGCAGCTGCACAACATTGAGACTTACTATGGTAAGTATCAGCATCGATATCTTTCGGGTGTTTTTCTTAGAGGCTCCGGTTGATGTTGTAGGTCTAGGCTTAGCGGTTTCCTGTATCAGCACAGAGCAGTTTACCGGAGGGTTTCTTTTTTTTATCTGGCCAAGATACAAGGTGTGTTGTTATATTCCGGTCATTGACTCCATCACACCGCAATGATATATTCACTTGGGAAGACTCTAGATCTTTCAGACGCAGTGAGCCTTGTCTTAGCGAAGCAGGCAGGGGCTCAAGTAGATGCCACTTCACTTGGGCGGCTATGTCGCTGGCAGAGCCGACCCTGACAATCAGATCTTCTACTCTCTCACGCCGACCATCATCCGCTGTCAGGTAATTGTCAGCCTGTTGAGCGGTGCTAGCTGTTGAGGCTTCAGTTATAGTGGAATGCCTCAAAATAAAATGTCCGGTACTGAGGGCAATAAAGCAGCGAAACACAGTCCAAAACCCTATATCTCAGACTAGGTCGCCAACATACAAGCCTCTCCACTATTTTAGGTAGGTTATTACCAAATCTGGTTTGCTAAATTGATAAATTGTGACGATAACTTGAGGAGCTGGAGCTCAGTGCGACCAGTAAGATGGCCGCCGCCCGGAAGACCCCCATACAGACTTTTTTTTATTGCCTGATTACTTGCATATAACTATGCAAAGTCACCAAAGGGAGCTATCTGTTGAGAGAATGACAAGGCACTTATGCATGTAGCCACCAATCACCAGATAGCTCCCAGTAGCATTAATGATCCTGGTCTACCTAGGTATGCTTTTCAACAAAGGATACCAAGAGAGCAAAAGAAAATTTAATAACAGAAGTGTTTTGTAAACTATCTTAAAGTGATGGCAAACTTTCCCCTTTGTATAAACGGAATGTTAGCAATATTTTAGATGGAGTTTAATTCATCACTTGTAATGAAGACGCGCTTTAATGTACTTTATAATGTAGCGCTGAAATTCAAATACCCTGTGCTGCCCATTTTTTTTTGTAAACTAACGGTCTAAACTGTTCTCCAATGGACACTCTAGCTATAAAAAAAAAGTCTGAGTGCCGTATGGCTAGAGCGCTGATTGGAGAACAGTTCAAACTGTTAGCGACCAGAGAAGTGGGCAGCCAGAGAGCGGGGTATTTGAATTTCAGCGCTACATTAAAAAGTAAGTTAATGCACATTTTCATTACAAATGATGAATTAAACTCAGTTTACATATTGCTAACATTCCTAATATGTTTATACAAAGGGGAACGTTTATCCTCACTTTACAATTGCATTCTCTATATGAACCAATGAAGTTTAATTTTTACTTTTCTGTCCCTTTAACAGAAACATAACTAAGAGATATAGGACCATGGGTCTCATCTGAGGCTACACGTGGACAAATGAGTGGCAGTTTATTTTTAAATGTATCCTTGCATCAGTAGGCATATTTGGGATATTTGACTTATCATCATATTTTCTATATATAACCAATGTAGTGCAATAAAAAAAATCCTTCCCAATGTTTTACATTTATTTTTTTGTAAAGTGCCACCAAATTCTGTAGCTCTGGGTACATAAGAAAGGATACTCAATGACACTGGTTCATGTTAAAAAAAAAAAATAGACAGATTTGTAGAAAAGCCTGCTCATAAAAGCTTACAACCCAGGTAAGTTACATTAAAGGAAGAATGCAACTTTCTTTCATGAATTAGAAAGAGCATGAAAAAGTCAGTTGAAAAGGTCAGGTAGTGACAGGTGTTTCAGGTCAAGCCAGTTGCACTACACAAAAAACTAACACTTTATATATAACATTGACCTAGAGCAACTTGGAAATGACCTGATTTTAAAAGACCTGTAAACACATCTGCATTATCTTTATTCTGATCTATTTTATTGTAACTTACAAAAATCTTTAAAATTTGCATATTCATTTGAAACAAATTTAGTAGCTAGCACATAACTGAAGCACATATAGACATTTTCTAAATATTTATGGCTTGATTACAAATGGCGCACTAATGCTATTACTATTCAAAAGTAAACGGTTGCGCTCGAGTGCAAACAAAATTTGCACTCAACAGTTTAGCATGACTGAAGACCTAGCATAAAGTGCAAAAGTTAAAAAAAAAACAATGTTTACCAAACACATCAAAAACACAATAAAATAAAGTATTAAACTCATACATGCACTTTCTAATAAAATATTTCATATAAATACTAATACACATTTTTATAAGGGTTAAAAGGGATATGGTGTATGCCAAGGTATTTGATTGGAAAGGGCTATAATGTGTGTATATAATAATGATATAATAATAACAATTTAATGCAAATATTTCATTTTCAGTTTATGTGTACAATTTAATATTTACTTTTAAATGGGTCTCACTTTACAGATTTGTCCTAATTAGGGTGACCATATTGCCGCTTTAAAAAGGGACACATATGAAAAATACATATGTCAGGGTTCTTATACAAAACATTTATTTAAACAGCCCTCAAAACATAGCCCTGTCATATGTATTTTTCATATGTGTCCCTTTTTAAAGCGGCAATATGGTCACCCTAGTCCTAATACAATTTGTTAAATGCCATAATAAATGTTCTCCCCAGGTTCTTTTTAATGGTTTCATCACCAGGCTGATTTTACTGACCCTCCCAGCTAAAATCTTAGCCAGTATTAAAGGGACATTTCCATTAAAATTTAAATGCACATAGATTCATTACATATTTTAAAAGAAACATATTTGCAATATACATGTATTGGCAAAAAATATTTTAATTAAATTATCACTGTTTTAGTGTTAACATTTTTCTCTGCACGTGTACACCCTGTTCCAAATTATTATGCAAATTCTATTTCAGTGTCACAAAGATGAAAAAAAACATTTTTTTCAGTTTAACTCATGGATGGCATTGTGTCTCAGGGCTCTTTTGATCACTGAAAACAATCTCGGACACCTGTGATAATTAGATTTCCAGGTGAGCCCAATTAAAGGAAAAACTGCTAAAGGAGGGTGTTCCACATTATTAAGCAGAGCACCATTTTCAAGCAATATGGGGAAGAAAAAGGATCTCTCTGCTGCCGAAAAGAGTGAAATAGTTCAATGCCTTGGACGAGGTATAAAAACATTAGATATTTCACGAAAACTTAAGCATGATCATCGCACTATTAAGAGATTTGTGGCTGATTCAGAGCACAGACGGGTTTGTGCAGATAAAGGCACATTGAGGAAGATTTCTGCCAGATCCATGCATCAGATCAAGAGAGCAGCTGCTAAAATACCATTACATAGCAGCAAACAGATATTTGAAGCTGCTAGTGCCTCTGGAGTCCCACGGACATCAAGGTGTAGAGTCCTCCAGAGTCTTGCAACTGTGCATAAACCTTCCATTCGGCCACCACTAACCAATGCTCACAAGCAGAAACGACTGCATTGGGCAGAAAAATACATCAAGACTAATTTTCAAACAGTCCTGTTCACTGATGAGTGCTGTGCAACCCTGGATGGTCCAGATGGATGGAGTAGTGGATGGTTCCAACAAGGCTGCGACGTCAGCAAGACGGTGGTGGAGTCATGTTTTGGGCTGGAATCATGGGAAGAGAGCTGGTCGGCCCCTTTAGAGTCCCCGAAGGTGTAAAGATGACCTCTGCAAAGTATGTGGAGTTCCTGACTGACCACTTCCTTCCCTGGTACAGAAGGAAGAACTATGCTTTCCGTAATAAAATCATCTTCATGCATGACAATGCACCATCTCATGCTGCAAAGAATACCTCTGCATCAATGGCTGCTATGGGGATAAAAGGAGAGAAAGTCATGGTGTGGCCTCCATCCTCCCCTGACCTCAATCCTATTGAGAACCTTTGGAACATCCTCAAGCAAAAGATCTATGAGGGTGGGAGGCAGTTTACATCCAAACAGCAGCTCTGGGAGGCTTCTGACATCTTGCAAACAAATTCAAGCAGAAACTGTCCAAAAACTCACAAGTTCAATGGATACAAGACTTGTGAAGCTCCTGTCAAATAAAGGGTCCTATGTTAAAATGTAACGTGACCTGTTAAAATGTTTAAAAAGTTAAAATGTTGTTCAAAGTGTGATTGAAATAGCTTCTGATTTCAGTAAATATGCTGCAAACACAACAAATGACAATTTTCAGTTCTTTACAACCTATAAAGTGTTTTAAAACTTACTTTGCGTAATAATTTGGAACAGTGCATTGTAAGTTTTTTATTTTGAAAAAAAATACTGTTAACATTAGGAGGTTTGTTCAATAAAATTTGAATTGTACTCTTAATAGTTGATAACATGAGAATTATGCTGACTGTTGTTTACATCAATTATTTAGGTAAATGAGAAAGATATCATTGGCATAAAAATTTGGAACAGGGTGTATATGAAGCATAGCTAAATATTCTCAGTGCACCAGCATTTTAAATACCGCAGCTGCTCAGAGTGCTATTGGGAGTTGTATCATGTCAGCAATTAACAAATTGAGTCATTACCAGATGGTACAAGTGCAAGGGCTGTGCTTAAAATGTGGCGCACGGTGCATACTTAAAGGGACAGTCTACACCATTTATTGTTTTAAAAGATAGATAATCCCTTTATTACCCATTTCCCAGTTTTGCATAACCAACACAGTTATAATAATATACTTTTAACCTCTGTGATTATCTTGTATCTAAGCCTCTGCAAACTGCCCCTTTTTTCAGTTCTTTTGACAGACTTGCAGTCTAGCCAATCAGTGCCTGCTCCAAGATTACTTCACGTGCACGAGCACAGTGTTATCTATATGAAATATGTGAACTAACACCCTCTAGTGGTGAAAAACTGTTAAAATGCAATCTGAAAGAGGTGGGCTTCAAGGTCTAAGAAATTAGCATATGAACCTCCTAGGTTAAGCTTTCAACTAAGAATACCAAGAGAACAAAGCAAAATTGGTGATAAAATTAAATTGGAAAATTGTTTCAAATTACATGCTCTATCTGAATCATGAAAGTTTATTTTGGCCTAGACTGTCCCTTTAAATACACTTTTCAAACAGTTATAGCTTTTATTACAAGCCTTCTTGCTAATACGTGTATGTTACCGAAATACTTCATCCATGTGGATTCCAATATTGCCTGGTATGTCCCTTTAAAGGGACAGTCAAGTAAAAAAAAAAAACTTTCATGATTTAAATAGGGCATGTAATTTTAAACAACTTTCCAATTTACTTTTATTATCAATGTTGCTTTGTTCTCTTTGTATTCTTAGTTGAAAGCTAAATCCTGGATGTTCATATGCTAATTTCTTAGACCTTGAAGGCCACCTCAGAGCTGAAAGCATTTTGACAGATTTTCACCACTAGAGGGCGTTAGTTCATGTGTTTCACATAGATAGCATCGAGCTCAGGCATGTGTAGCTCCTAGTAGTCAGCACTGATTGGCTAAAAATGCAAGTCTGTCAAAAGAACTGAAAAAAGGGGGAAGTTTGCAGAGGTATAGATTCAAGGTAATCACAGAGGAAGAAAGTATATTATTATAACTGTGTTGGTTATGCAAAACTGGGGAATGGGTAATAAAAGGATTATCTACCTTTTTAAACAACAAAAATTCTGGTGTTTACTGTCCCTTTAAGCTAAAATTAACTTTATTAAAAATCTTGCACAATTTATCATTAAATTAATTTATGTTAATTATGCAATTAATTTGTGTTTTGGATAGCAGAAAATGTTATTATAGTAGAAAGTATTACACTGCCCCCACCCCTGGCTACTTCCTAATTCCACCTGGCTAGCAATATTTTCTGTGGAAAACACTCTTTAGATTGTAATAGTTAAGTTCCTGAGGTCTAAATATTGCAAGTTTTAGATAAAGCGTATTCAAAATGAAAGCTCCAAATTAAGGAATTGAAGGTTTGATCACTATCTATCATTAATGACTGCTGGTCACAATAAAATATTTTTATTGTGACTTGAAAGCACTTTTTTCATTATTTTGGTGAAGACTGCTAAAACTCAAAGGGACAGTCTAGTCAAATTTAAAGTTTCATGATTCAGATAGGGCATGTAAATTTAAACAACTTTCCAATTTGCTTTTATCATCAAATTTGCTTTATTCTCTTGGTATTTTTTGTTGAAAGCTAAACATAAGTAGGCTCATGTGTTAATTTCTAAGTCCTTGAAGGCTGCCTCTTATCTCCAATTTACTTGTATCATCAAATTTTCTTTGCTTCTCTTGGTATTCTTTGTTGAAGGCTAAACCTAGGTTGGCTCAAACTGATTTCTAAACCGTTAAAAAAACGCCTCTTATCTAATTTCGACAGTTTTTCACAGCTAGATAGCGCTAGTTCATGTGCACCATATAGATAGCAATGTGTCCACTACCGTGGAGTTATTATTATCAGGTATTTGTAGAGCGCTAACAGGATCCGCAGCGCTATGAACATAGGTGGTATATAAAAACAATTACATGGATCAAATGGGTAGAGGGTCCTGCCGATAGT
The DNA here is from genome assembly GCF_027579735.1 of Bombina bombina. Taxonomy (NCBI): domain Eukaryota; kingdom Metazoa; phylum Chordata; class Amphibia; order Anura; family Bombinatoridae; genus Bombina; species Bombina bombina. The sequence goes on from NC_069503.1 coordinate 1,059,891,514, forward strand.
TGCACTGTTGTAGTCGGTTTTTATGAAGGTGGACTACAAACAGCTGGGCTCATAGGCTTACATGCTATGGTGTTTAAGGAGATAGCAGTGGAGATAGGAAGGTTAGTGTAGGTTGTATGCGACCCTGAATAGTAGAGTCTTCAGGGAGCACTTGAAGCTTTTAAAACTAGGGGAGAATCTTGTAGAGCGAGGCAGAGAGTTCCATAAGATGGGAGCCAGGAGGAGAGTGATAGATCATTAGCGGAGCGAAGGGGTCGGGAGGGAAAGTATCTGGAGACAAGGTCTGAGATGTAGGGGGAGCAATGCAATTGAGGGCCTTGTGTGTCAGAGTGAGAATTTTGTGTTTAATCCTGGAGGCAAGAGGAAGCCAGTGAAGGGATTGGCAGAGAGGTGCAGCAGATGTAGAGCGATATGTAAGGAAGATGAGCCTGGCAAAGGCATTCATTATGGATTGTAAAGGAGCTAGGCGGCAGCTAGGGAAACCAGAGAGGATGGAGTTGCAGTAGTCGAGGCAGAAAAGGATGAGACAGTGGATTCAAATATTAGTTGTGTCTTGTGTAAGGAAATGTCTTATTTTAGCGATGTTTTTAAGGTGGAAGCAGAAGGCTTTAGCCAAGGACTGAATGTGAGGAGTGAAAGAAAGATCTGAGTCAAGTGTGACCACAAGACATCGGGCATGTGAGGTTGGGGTAATGACATGGGGGTGGAGATTTTGGAAGAAGGGTGGAAAACAAGAAGATCACTTTTGGAGAGATTTAGCTTGAGGTAGTGAGAGGACATCCAAGATGAGATATGAGAGAGACAGTTAGTGACACGGGTTAGCAAGGAAGGAGATAGTTCTGGTGCAGTGTAGATTTGGGTATCGTTGGCCTACAAATGATAGTGAAACCCGTGGGACTTTATTAAGGAACCTAATGAGGACATGTAGATTGAGAAGAGAAGGGGACCAAGGACAGAGCCTTGTGGTACCCCAACAGAAAGAGGTAACGGGGCAGAGGATGCCCCAGAGAAGGCTACACTAAAGGTACGGTTAGACAGATAGGAAGAGAACCAAGAGAGAGCTGTGTCACAGATGCCAAAGGATTGGAGGGTATGGAGCAAAAGAGGGTGGTCGACAGTATCAAAGGCTGCAGACAGATCAAGGAGGATAAGTAGAGAGAAGTGGCCTTTGGATTTTGCTGTATGTAGGTCATTGGTAACCTTAACAATTTTTGTCTCTGTTGAGTGAAGGGGGCGAAATCCAGATTGCAGTGGATCAAGGAGGTAGTATAATGTAAGGAAATGGGATAGACGTGTATATACTAGCTTTTCAAGAAGCTTTGAGGCAAGAGGGAGTATGGAAATAGGGCGGTAGTTGGATGGGGAGGTTGGATCGAGAGAAGGTTTTTTTGAGGACAGGTGTGACTAATGCATGTTGAAGAGATGTGGGAGAGGTTGAAGATGTGTGTGAGTATAGGGGTAAGGGTAGAAGAGAGGGAGGGGAGTAGTTGTGAGGGGATGGGGTCGAGGGGGCAGGTAGTGAGGTGAGAGGATAGTATAAGGGCAGAAACTTCTTCCTCTGTAACAGGGGCAAAAGAGCTAAATTTATGGCTATGTGGGTTTTGGATGATTGTGAGCTTTTGAGGGGGTGGGAGATCGGTAGTATGTTGAGAGCTGATTTCATTTCTGATGGAGTTGATTTTGTTGTTGAAGTAGCTGGCAAAATCTTGAGCTGAGAGAAAAGTTGTGGTGGGAGGTGGGGGTGGGCGGAGAAGAGTATTGCAAGTGGAGAACAGACATTTTGAAGAAAGAGTAGAGATAAGAGTGGATAAGTATTGTCGCTTATATAGATTAAGGGCAGAATAGTAAGAGTTCAAGATGAACTTATTGTGAAGAAAGTCAGCAGAACTCAGAGATTTCCTCCAGTGTCGCTCAGCAGTACAGGAACATCTGTGTAGGTACCGTGTCAGAGGAGTATGCCAGGGCTGAGGATGAATGTATGTTTTCCGAGCTATGGTAGGTGGGTCCAGATTATCAAGGACCGATGTAAGGGTGGAGTTATAGTGGCAGATAGATTCATCAGGACAGGAAAAAGAGGGGATGGAAGAGAGGAGAGGTTGGAGGAGCTAGCAAGCTGTTGCTGATCTAATGACTTGATACTTCTGTGAAGTTTAGTCTGAGGGGTAGAAGGAGGGAGAATTGTAGGGAGGGAGGTGATGTTACAAGTGAGGATGTGGTGGTCAGAAAGAGGAAAAGGTGAGTTTGTGAAGTTTGAGATAGTGCATCGATAGCTGAAAATCAGATCAAGGGAGTGACCATCTTTGTGAGTGGGAGAGTCAGTCCATTGTGACAGGCCGAAAGAGGAAGTGAGTTGCAGAAGTTGTTTTGCAGAGAAGGCAGTGGTATTATCAACAGGGAGATTGAAGTCACTGAGAATGAGGGCAGGGGTATCTGAGGAAAGGAAGTAAGGTAGCCAGGCAGCAAAGCGATCTAGAAATAGAGTTGCGGAGCCAGGGGGCGATATATATCTGCAATGTGTAAATAGAGGGGAGAGAATAAGCGAATTGTGTGTGTTTCAAATGAAGAAAATGTGAGGGAAGAGAAGGGTTGTATTTGATAGTTTGAACATCACATAGATAAAGACAAAATATCAGCAGAGTAAACTTATTACACAGACTACAGACAAATGCAAAAGGAGAGACTTGCAGTGCAAATTACACAAAAACAGGGAAATTAGCAGGATTTGAATGCAGGGACCTAATTCAGATACCAAAGAGAGCAGCATAAAGCACCAATTTGAGACGAACTTGCGGACCTGGCAAGAAGTGCATAGCATTGTCTGCAGGTTTATCAAGTCATTTTAGCTGTGTAATTTGACCCTGTAAATTTGTATTGAGAATTTGTATTGTGATCACAACAAGACTAGCACGTGTTAAAGGGACTCCAGAATTTGTATTGTTTAAAAAGATAGACAACCCCTTTACTGCCCATATCCCAATTTATGCATAGTTGACTTTCTACACTTGTACAAGCAAGTTGACCGCTTTTCTAACAAAACCAACTTGAAGGACTATTAAAGTAGAAAAAATTGCATGCTCTAATATGGAAAAGTATAGATTTTTGTGTTGTTATATAAGTGTCCTTCATTACGTTATAGCACCACATGAATAGAAAAAAAGATGAATGGGGTAGAAATTAGCAGGGCAAGGTAAAGGTGCTGAAAATTTGTAAATTACAAAAGAGAGGTGGGGCAGGACCTTTTTAAAACACTGTGACGTGAATAACAAAGTGTAAACAAATAAATGCTGTTTATTGACATTCATCATACTTTGTAGTTACCCTGTCCCATTTTTATGACTCATACCATAGTTTATAGGTTAATCCCTTGATTGACAATGCAGTTAGCAGCAGATTACAATAAAGCATTTAAAGGGATACTAACCCCAATTTTATTCTATCATGATTCAGTTAAAGCATGCAATTTTAAAGGGCCATAATACCCAAATGTTTAAACACTTGAAAGTGATGCAGCATAGCTGTAAAAAGCTGACTAGAAAATATCTCCTGAACATCTCTATGTAAAAAAGAAAGATATTTTACCTCAAAAGTTCCTCAGTAGCCACCTCCCATTGTAAAGGATTTCTAAGCAGCATTTTAGTGTGTATGTCCTGGGACATCTGAAGGGATGAGCATCGTGCACTCTCATATTATTTCACCAATCAGGTAAAGGAAGCTTACTATGAAATCTCATGAGAGTTAAGTCAAATCTCATGAGATCACAGTAAGAGTTCATGACCTCAGCACTGCTGATGCTGATTGGCTGCTGTTCATTTCTTCATTTTTATTTTTTATTTTTACCTGCAGCTGGGAGCAGATGAAGTACAACTTTTTACACAGAACTTACTCTGCTGAGCTGAGGAGATTGTGAGGTAAAATATCTTCCTTTTTTACATAGAGATGCTCAAGTGATATTTTCCTGTCAGCTTTTTACAGTTATACTGCATCAGTTTCAAGTGATTTAGCATATGAGTATTATGTCCCTTTAAGCAACTTTCTAATTTACTCCTACTATCAATTTCCCTTTATTGTCTTGCTATCTTTATTTAAAATGCAGGAATTTAAATCTCAGGAGCCAGCCCATTTTAGGTTCAGCACCCTGGATAGCACTTACATATTAGTGGCTACATTTAGCAAACCAATAAGCAAGCATAACCAAGGTTCTGAACTAAAAATGGGCTGGTTTTTAAGTTTTACATTCCTGCTTTTAAATAAAGATAGCAAGAGAACAAAGAAAAATTGATAAAAGGAGTAAATCAGAAAGTTGTTTAAAATGGCATGCTCTATCTGAATCATTAAAGAAAAAATTTGGGTTTAATGTCCCTTTAACCCCTTAATGACTGAGGACGTGCAGGGTACGTCCTCAGAAAAAAGGCAGTTAATGCCTGAGAACGTACCCTGCACGTCCTCAGTCTGGAAAGCAGCTGGAAGCGATCCTGCTCGCTTCCAGCTGCTTTCCGGTTATTGCAGTGATGCCTCGATATCGAGGCATCCTGCAATAACATTTTTAAGCCATCCGGTGCAGAGAGAGCCACTCTGTGGCCCTCTCTGCACCGGAGATTGTTGGCTTACCGGCGTTGGTGGGTGGGAGGCTGGTGGGAGGCGGGTGGTGGCCATCGATGGCCTTGGCGACTTGCAGGAGGGGCGGGATCGTGGGCGTGGGCGGTCGGGGGCGCGCACTGGCGCGCGCACGTGCACGGAAGGGCGGGGGCGGGCGCGTGCACGGGGAGGGAGCGGGTGGGAACCGCTACACTACAGAATAAAGTAAAAAAAAAAAGCATACAAAAGGGAATAAAAGTTTTTTTAATTATAAATCAATTAAGGTGTTGGGGTTTGTCTGTTAGGGGGGGTGAATCTACACTGCAGAATTTATATTTTTGTTTTAAAAAAACACGTTTTTTTCTTGAAACTGGGTACTGGCAGACAGCTGCCAGTACCCAAGATGGCCCCCAATAATGCAGAGGGGGAGGGTAAGAGAGCTGTTTTGGGGGTGGATCAGGGAGGTTGGGGGCTAAGGGGGGATTCTACAAAGTAGCATATGTAAATATGCTAAAAAAAAAAAAAAAGAACAAATTAAAAAAACCTTTTATTTTAGTACTGGCAGAGTTTCTGCCAGTACTTAAGATGGCGGGGACAATTGTGGGGTGGGGGAGGGAAGGGAGCTGTTTGGGAGGGATCAGGGGGTCTGATGTGTCAGGTGGGAGGCTGATCTCTACACTAAAGCTAAAATTAACCCTGCAAGCTCCCTACAAACTACCTAATTAACCCCTTCACTGCTAGCCATAATATACGTGTGATGCGCAGCAGCATTTAGCGGCCTTCTAATTACCAAAAAGCAACGCCGAAGTCATATATGTCTGCTATTTCTGAACAAAGGGGATCCCAGAAAAGCATTTACAACCATTTGTGCCATAATTGCATAAGCTGTTTGTAAATAATTTCAGTGAGAAACCTAAAATTTTGAAAAATTTAACGTTTTTTTAAATTTGATCGCATATGGTGGTGAAATGGTGGCATGAAATATACCAAAATGGGCCTAGATCAATACTTGGGGTTGTCTACTACACTACACTAAAGCTAAAATTAACCATACAAGCTCCCTACATGCTCCCTAATTAACCCCTTCACTGCTGGGCATAAAACACGTGTGGTGCGCAGTGGCATTTAGCAGCCTTCTAATTACCAAAAAGCAACACCAAAGCCATATATGTCTGCTATTTATGAACAAAGGGGATCCCAGAGAAGAATTTACAACCATTTATGCCATAATTGCACAAGTTGTTTGTAAATAATTTCAGTGAGAAACCTAAAGTTTGTGAAAAAATTTGTGAAAAAGTGAACAATTTTTTTTATTTGATCGCATTTGGCGGTGAAATGGTGGCATGAAATATACCAAAATGGGCCTAGATCAATACTTTGGGATATCTTCTAAAAAAAAATATATACATGTCAATGGATATTCAGGGATTCCTGAAAGATATCAGTGTCCCAATGTAACTAGCACTCATTTTGAAAAAAAGTGGTTTGGAAATAGCAAAGTGCTACTTGTATTTATGGACCTATAACTTGCAAAAAAAAGCAAAGAACATGTAAACATTGGGTATTTCTAAACTCAGAACAAAATTTAGAAACTATTTAGCATGGGATTTTTTTGGTGGTTGTAGATGTGTAACAGATTTTGGGGGTCAAAGTTAGAAAAAGTGTGTTTTCTTCCATTTTTTCCTCATATTTTATAAAAAAAATTAGAGTAAATTATAAGATATGATAAAAATAATGGTATCTTTAAAAAGCCCATTTAATGGCGAGAAAAACGGTATATAATATGTGTGGGTACAGTAAATGAGTAAGAGGAAAATTACAGCTAAACACAAACACCGCAAAAATGTAAAAATAGCCTTGGTCCCAAACGGACAGAAAATGGAAAAGTGCTGCGGTCATTAAGGGGTTAAGGAAACAAGGATACATTCCTCTTGGGTGTTAGAACATGAAATCATTTCTATTAGATTTTGTATAAAATAAAATATCTACTCAAGTATACAATTTTTAATATCAAAAACTGCTCCTATTATAAATGTATTGACCCTTTTACCACAATAAGGAAGAGTACACCTTAATCGATACGTAAAATAAAATATAAAACATTATACTGCAACAATGTACAAGTAGTAAAAATAGTTACAAAAAAAAAGTTCAGTGTATCACAGTCTCTCCTTAATGGTGTTTCTACCAATTATTAATAACTCGTATGTGCAAATTTCACATAAAAGGATATAAAAGAAGCATTGAATGTTACACAATCAATCAATAATATAATTTCTTGATGACCACCCCTAGTTAAAGGGACAGTTCACCCAAAAATGTTCTCCCCTTTAAATTATTCCCAATGATCCTTTTTACCTGCTAGAGTGTATTAAATCGGTTACAAGTAGCTACTTTACTCCTATTTCATCCTTTGAAATAGCTAATTTAGCCTGTGGTATCGCCACCTATACTGAAACTTTTGATACTGGAGTATAGGGTATTGAATATCCTAAGTAAATACAGCCAGCAGAATAAGTTACACTCTCAGTGGGATGCAGAATAGTTAAGTAATAAAATGATAATTGTCCATTGTTCTTTCTATGTATTGAGCTTTGGTGTTCCAGACAAATAAAAGATAAGGAAGCAAGTCTGTTTACACAAAGTTATAACATAATGAGACCTGATATCACCTTTAAGTTCAACCCATTGTAATAGGCTGTGGTTTCAAAGCACAAAATCAGCTACTTCATATACACAAATAAGCATGAAAATGGAATTTCTCAAATATTTTATACTCTGCAGTTGATATAACAAGTCATTTAAATTATATTAATGGAAAAACAATATTACAGTGTACTGTCCCTTTAATGGATCCGGAGCAGCTCTATCACATAAAGTCAGTAGTCTCAGCTTCCATAAGCATAAATCTAAGAGTTAAAAGGCAGAAAAGAGTGCATCCCCAAATTCAAGGTAGTAAATTTAAAGCAACAGTCAACTCCAAAAAAATTTGTTTAAAAAGATAGATAATGCCTTTATTACCCATTCCCCAGTTTTGCACAGTCAACATGATTATATTAATATACTTTTTACCTCTGTGATTACCTTGTATCTAAACATCTTCTGACAGCCCCCTGATCACATGACATTTTATTTATTATCTATTGACTTGCATTTTAGCCAATTAGTGCTGTGTTGTGCACAACTTCACGGGTGTGAGCACAATGTTATCTATATGGCCCACATAAACTAGCAGTCTTCTAGCAAGTGATACGAGGCTGTGTGTAGTGGCTTAGAAACAGGCAGAAATTTTGATGTTTAAATGTTAAAGTCACAAGCACATCGTGGAGAATCCACTTTAGTCCTGGTAAAGTCTCTGTTTATCTCCCACCGTGCTGCAGTGATAGATGGAACAAACTTATTTTGTTAAGAGCATCAGAGGGAAAATAGCTGACTGTAAACCTCGGACTTGGATGTGGATTTGCTCTGTAAGAAGTATTTTCCTGCTCAAATGTAACCTTACGCGTTTCGTCTGACTTTCTGCCGACTTTCTCAAGGGTGGTTGCAAGGCCAGATGTCTGAGTGAGTGCACTGGGGATTTTTAAATACAGATGTGACTCCCCCCATTTTATGTATGTATCAATGCAGAGCTGCATGTCACAGAGGGGTGTTCATTTCCATTCATTCATAAAAAACATATTCCCACCTCTTCATACTCGGCCATATTTGTCAAATATGTTCTTCATTAGATCTTTAGTCTAGCTTTGCATTCAAATAATGCACTCCATACTAATGCAGTATATTGTATTATAATAGAATCGCAATTACAGACAAAAAGATATACATAGTACTAACCTTACTAATCAATGCTAATGTTACCAAAACTTTTAGAACGCATATGCAATGCTGCTAGTCTAACTTATCATATACAAACTGATCCTTTAACTGAATGACACACTTAAAAATGTTTTTATGTTACATAAACCTATTTTGTCATATAGAAACAAACCATATTTTAGGGGAGGTTTGAAATGTATAAGATATCACTCTCAATTGATCATAAATGCTTGTAGATGAAGCCTAAAATACCTAAAATATATATTTATTTAGTCTCAAAACGTCTCAAATGGATAAGTGGACATCAACAGAAATACTCTCTATAATACAAATTTGTAATTCTCTTGGATTTCGATTATGATGTATTTTACCATGGTCAGATACACTATGCTTCTCGAACATGATTTTTAAATTTTCGACATGTTCATAGTATTTTCTTTTTATGATTATTTTTGTCCTACCAATGTAAATCTTTTCGCAGGAACATGTAAAAAAATATACAAGATATGTTGATAGGCAAGTGCATCTACTTTTAATTTTGGAACCATCATAATCTGGGATGGAAACTCCTCTAAAAATCTGATTACACATAATACAGTTGGTCCGTCCACACTTATATGTACATGGGTTTACCCTCAACCAATTGGTCATAGTAGGCTTCTTAACTTCCATGGGAGGCAGTTGGAAAGGAGCTAGTGTGTTCTTTAAATTTCTATTGTGCCTAAACCAGTTTGTGGGCATTTACCTAGCTCATGTCCTAAAATTGGATCAACATACAACACGTTCCAATGTGTATTCAGAATCTTTTTGATAGCACTGGCCCCTGTGTTTTACAGTATGTAGAAATACATTTTACTTATTTTTTGTAATTATTAGATTTTTAACTTACTGCATTTTTTTCATGGATTAACCATTAGATCTTGTGGTTTTTCACTATTTGACAATTTAGCCATTTTATTCAGAGATTTATCATAGCCCTTTTTATGTAATTTCTGTTGAAGGACATTTGCTTTTTTGTGGAAGTCCTCAACCCTAGAGCTAGTCCTATGAATTCTTTGGAATTATCCAAAGGGTATATTAGACTTCCAACTGGGCAGGTGTCCACACTTAGCAGTGATGAATATATTTCTATTTGTGGGTTTCCTATAGTTTTTAATTAATATATTTTTACTCATATCATGAAATAAAAAAAGATCAAAAAATTCCACTTGTTCACCTGCTATTTTAGCCATAAATTTAAGATTGCTTGGGTTTCAATTTATATATCTTATAAGGCTCTCGGTTTCTAATTGGGTAGCCTTCCATATAATAATAATATTGTCAATGTATCTATGGTACATGACCAAATGTAAAGCAAAGGGACTATTGTCCCATATAAAGATGTCTTTAAATTGTGCCATACGTAGGTTGGCATATGATAGGGCCATGGTGATACCCATGGCTGTTCCCTGTATCTGCCTATAGTATTTCTCCTCAAAGATACATTAATTGTGCTATAAAAGATATCTAATCCCCTTGAGAAGAAAATCAATGTGCACTTCTGGAATATACCATGTTCACATTGTATTTATACTGCTGTAATCCTTTTCTCATGTGGGATACTTGTGTATAAAGCTGAAATGTCGCAAGAAATCCATAAATAATCCTCTTACCATTTAAATCCTTTAAATTTCTTAATCACCTCAGTTGTGTCTTTTAGATATGACCTCAATATTTATGTATGTGTGGTGTTTTTAAAATATATTATTCAATAGAAAAGCATAGTATAAAAGTTAGTGAAGAATAATTTGATGTTCGGCTTAGCACACCATCAGTTTAGCACAACTCTGGCTTAGCGCTTGATAATCTATCCCTAAATGGGTGCTGGGATGGCATAATTTAAAGCAAAAATTACCCCAATCATGATCACATAAAAAAAAATTCCCAAGTACAACACAAACGTTGTGTGACAAGAATGATGCAGAACACTCAAGATGTCCACCAATTAAAAAATGTAACAGAATAATAGTTTTTGAGATGTTCATTTTGAAAGAGCCAATTTTTGCCAATGTTTTTTATTAGAAAATAATTAAAGACTTAACTGATTTAATGCACATGAGAAGTTGGTGTTAAATGAACATGGCATGATTACTATATGATTTATAACTTTAGATTAAAATAGCCTATCTGAAATGTGTCAAACACATTGGTATGGCAATTGCTACAAGTGAGAACATTTAAATCTGAATCTATTGAATACTATCTGTAATAAATCCGTGCTTTCCATTGGTTTTGCTTCATTTATTTATTAAACTAAAGGCCTTTCTAATCAATCAGAAAACAAGTTTCACATATTTTGCATTATTTTTTTCATTTATCTAATTCAGTAGTATTGGGTGGCGGGTAAATAAAAGCTGGTGTATTATCATATAGATAACTCTCTGGGGGGCTTAAACAATGCAACATTTTTAATGACAAATTCAAACAGATTGAAATGGAACACAAAAATGGTCAAAATGTCTATAAAAATAAGGAAAAAAGTGTTGGATAAGGGAACTACAAACATCATAGGAAACATCTAAAAATGTATTCTAACAGACTGAATAACATAAGTGAGAGATTTAATGGACTATCATTGCTAATTTCCTGTTTACAATGCTTTGTGTTAATATGCATTGCGACTAATGGGTCAAACTGTTTTAGTTAGATATGTTATTTATAAAAGCAGTGTTTAATGCCAGACTTAAGTTCTTATTAAAATAGTCAAAAGTCAAGATAGTCTGAATGCAAACCCCACCCCCTTTATGAGATTATTTTGTGACACAGTCAATTATACATATACATATATATACAGCGTAAAAATTATCAAAAAATGAGCAACATGCATTGCCCGGCAAAGCAAAGTTCAGGACTTTTCTGTGTGCTAAGGGAGGCTGTCACCTTCGCGACATGCAGTGTTAATGGAAGAAAATATATATGTTTAAATACAGTCCCCAAGAAACAAGGCAGCGTATTCCTCCTGACTTACAGCACTGACCATAACATGCAGGCAAAGGAGCGTATCCAAAAAACTGTTGCGGCAGTGGTTAGACTTCAAATCCAAACGGATACTTGAAACCATAAAGTGAAAACCACGTACATCAAAATGGCCCAACAATTAAAGATGTTCTCCTGACCTGACAGCTACTGAGTTAGCAGCAGCAATATAGCTCAGAGCCATACAAAGTTCCTTATCTCCGGAGAAAATATAAAGTCGGGCCAAACAAACAGTTAAGAAGTCACATTGCCATGCATGTATACGTGTACTCACAGTGCCGTGGATCCGCTGTTTGCCGATAGATGCTTGTATTCCAAAAAGCCGGGTACAGTCCCTGCAGCTTGATTCCGGAAAACACTGCTCAGCCTCTCACAACTGCACACGCCTCCTCCAATATGGCAGAGTCATCAGGATCAGCTGGAGCCCGTGTCGGCCAGGACGTGCTTACGGAAGTGGAATCCTAGTACTCCACAGTAAAATGTGTAAAAAAAAATGTATCCAATGCTCGTCCACGGTAAAGGATAAAGTCCCTCAGGATCCAGAAGTAAAAATAGTAAAAAACAAATCTTTATTGTAAATACTCCAAGGGATAAAACATGTACAAAACGATCTCAGCAAAGAGAACAGTTAGTAAAGTCTGACCGGTTTCGGCACAGCATGGCCGTCGTCATAGACACATAACAGGTGTTCAGAGAGAGCACCTTATATACCTGTTAACCACTCCCCAAATGGGAGTGGTATAAAGAAACATGATTAAAAACAAACTTATTACTCAAAGCTATTGAAAAGAGGGATATAGCATGTATATACAAAACATATAATGGAGAGTAAAAATATAGAGCTAAGAACATTATCAATTATATAGCTATAACAGATGAGCTAAATAGTTATAATGCTATAACACCAATTACACGATTATACATACAGGTTTGAATATACATATGTGTTTGATAACATTCAATAGGCAAGAATTCACACAAAATGGGAATAGGGGACCTGCTGAAAACGCTTGTAAAATAATGATAATCCTACTATTAGTATAAAGGAATAAATGGAAAGGTAATATTATTATAAACTAAACCAAACCATATCCTAATGTTGACTAGTAGTTCAAAGACCGGTAAATTCCATATCCTCTCCAGACAGGAGATTTACTGGATACACAGGCTCGGTAGCCTGGTACCTGGGGGTTTCAACTCCGAATTTGACATCATAAATTACTGGCACAGATAGTGCTTAGCTCTATTTCTTTACTAATTTAAACTAAATTTATTTAATCAAGTATTAACATCTGACAAAACAAAAAAACATTTTTTTGGGCCTGCCTTGCCTCCTGAAATTGATGTTTGTGAGTTCATTGAATCTTTCATTCCTCTATTGGTGTGGGAATATAAATATAGACATATGATTTAGTCTTTTTTACTCCCCTTCAGGATGACAGCTCCCTTGTGGTAATTTAGGTTTGTTGTACCGGTCTTTGAACTACTAGTCAACATTAGGAAATGGTTTGGTTTAGTTTATAATAATATTACCTTTCCATTTATTCCTTTATACTAATAGTAGGATTATCATTATTTTACAAGCGTTTTCAGCAAGTCCCCTATTCGCATTTTGTGTGAATTCTTGCCTATTGAATGTTATCAAACACGTATGTATATTCAAACCTGTATGTATAATCGTGTAATTGGTGTTATAGCCTTATAACTATTTAGCTCATCTGTTATAGCTATATAATTTATAATGTTCTTAGCTCTATATTTTTAATCTCCATTAAATGTTTGTATATACATGCTTTATACCTCTTTTCAATAGCTTTGAGTAATAAGTTTGTTTTTAATCATGTTTCTTTATACCACTCCCATTTGGGGAGTGGTTAACAGGTATATAAGGTGCTCTCTCTGAACACCTGTTATGTGTCTATGACTACGGCCATGCTGTGCCGAAACCGGTCAGACTTTGCTAACTGTTCTCTTTGCTGAGATCGTTTTGTACATGTTTTATCCCTTGGAGTATTTACAATAAAGATTTGTTTTTTACTATTTTTACTTCTGGATCCTGAGTGACTTTATCCCTTACCGTGGACGAGCATTGGATACATTTTTTTTACAAATTATATATACATCATCAATTATTTCATAAATGTTGTCAGCTCTGACATCATACAACATCAGCTACAATATAATTAAAGGCATTGGGGTCGATTTATCAAAGTGCAGTGGACATGATCCGCTGTAATGGATCATGTTCGCCACACATCGATAAATGCCGACAGCATATGCTTTCGGCATTTATCATTGCACAAGCATTTCTAGTGAAATATAAAACACACTAAAATTGAAACAGCGCTTAAACCAATACCCTGGATAATAATAAAAAAAATTAAATGTATGTGTGAGAGATAGAAGTAAAAAAGCTTGTGAATATACACAATGAGAGTCCTAGGTGATTGCATTAATACATTGAAATACACAATACAAATTTTAGTTATTCATGCTAAATACAATTAATAAAACAAAAAAAAACTCAATAAAAACTCAATACTTAGTCCATTATTGCGAGAGCAAGAGAATAAATCCAGATGCAGCTCCTTTATGTTTGGTATTCCTTAGTCCAACCAAGGATGAAAGCAAGGTTCTATTAAAAAGAGAAAGCGCAATTTATTTGTAAATAAGTTCACAATAACACATGCTCACTTACACATTAATAAGCCTAACAGTACTCAGGATCCCCTCTTGCATTCCCACTAGATAGTGCAGCCACAGATACGAGTGTTCTGAAGACCAGTAACACCACACTGGAAACAATGTACAACAGAACCACTGAATGTCCCTGTATCAGAGTCCAGTATTACCAGCACCAGAGTCACGTGTAGGCAAGAGCCAATAAGAATCCGGAAGTACGTCACCTTGTAGTCACCTCGTCACCTCTACGCGTTTCATTCGACTGCGGTCAAACTTCTTCAAGGAGAAGTTTTGAATTGTGGATATCCGTTGTCATATGCGAGTGTGAGTGTGGCGTTACTGGTCTTCCAGAACACTCATATCTGTGGCTGCACTATCTAGTGGGAATGCAGGAGGGGATCCTGAGTACTTTTATGCTTATTAATGTGTAAGTGAACATGTGTTATTATGAACTTATTTACAAATAAATTACCTGAAATGGAATTGCGCTTTCTATTTCTAGTGAAATGCTTGTGCAATGCCACCTCCTGCACATTCGCGGCCAATTGGCCGCTAGCATGGGGTGTCAATCATCCCGATCGTATGCGATCGGGTGGATTGCTATCCGCGGCCTCAGAGGTGGCAGACGAGTTAAGGAGCAGCAGTCTTAAGCGGTCATAAGACCAACATGGGGAGACAGGAACCGTGTCGAGAGACCACTCCTCCTCAAGCGTAATGACGTATGGTAGACGGCTTGAAAGTCCTTACTCAAAGGTGCTGATGCTGCAAAGAAGGAAAAAGAAGCAGCAATCCAGCTTTTGCGCATGTTTTATCCCTTGGAGTATTTACAATAAAGATTTGTTTTTTACTATTTTTACTTCTGGATCCTGAGTGACTTTATCCCTTACCATGGACGAGCATTGGATACATTTTTTTTACAAATTATATATACATCATCAATTATTTCATAAATGTTGTCAGCTCTGACATCACACAACATCAGCTACAATATAATTAAAGGCATTGGGGTCGATTTATCAAAGTGCAGTGGACATGATCCGCTGTAATGGATCATGTTCGCCACACATCGATAAATGCCGACAGCATATGCTTTCGGCATTTATCATTGCACAAGCATTTTTAGTGAAATATAAAACACACTAAAATTGAAACAGCGCTTAAACCAATACCCTGGATAATAATAAAAAAAATTAAATGTATGTGTGAGAGATAGAAGTAAAAAAGCTTGTGAATATACACAATGAGAGTCCTAGGTGATTGCATTAATACATTGAAATACACAATACAAATTTTAGTTATTCATGCTAAATACAATTAATAAAACAAAAAAAACTCAATAAAAACTCAATACTTAGTCCATTATTGCGAGAGCAAGAGAATAAATCCAGATGCAGCTCCTTTATGTTTGGTATTCCTTAGTCCAACCAAGGATGAAAGCAAGGTTCTAGTAAAAAGAGAAAGCGCAATTTATTTGTAAATAAGTTCACAATAACACATGCTCACTTACACATTAATAAGCCTAACAGTACTCAGGATCCCCTCCTGCATTCCCACTAGATAGTGCAGCCACAGATACGAGTGTTCTGAAGACCAGTAACACCACACTGGAAACAATGTACAACAGAACCACTGAATGTCCCTGTATCAGCGTCCAGTATTACCAGCACCAGAGTCACGTGTAGGCAAGAGCCAATAAGAAGCCGGAAGTACGTCACCTTGTAGTCACCTCGTCACCTCTACGCGTTTCATTCGACTGCGGTCAAACTTCTTCAAGGAGAAGTTTTGAATTGTGGATATCCGTTGTCAGATGCGAGTGTGAGTGTGGCGTTACTGGTCTTCCAGAACACTCATATCTGTGGCTGCACTATCTAGTGGGAATGCAGGAGGGGATCCTGAGTACTTTTATGCTTATAAGTGAACATGTGTTATTATGAACTTATTTACAAATAAATTACCTGAAATGAAATTGCGCTTTCTATTTCTAGTGAAATGCTTGTGCAATGCCACCTCCTGCACATTCGCGGCCAATTGGCCGATAGCATGGGGTGTCAATCATCCCGATCGTATGCGATCGGGTGGATTGCTATCCGCGGCCTCAGAGGTGGCGGACGAGTTAAGGAGCAGCAGTCTTAAGCGGTCATAAGACCAACATGGGGAGACAGGAACCGTGTCGAGAGACCACTCCTCCTCAAGCGTAATGACGTATGGTAGACGGCTTGAAAGTCCTTACTCAAAGGTGCTGATGCTGCAAAGTTGATCCAGACCACTACATAACCAAGAAGGAAAAAGAAGCAGCAATCCAGCTTTTGTGCAAAACAGTGTGTCAGTGTGTGACTACCATTTTTTGGTGTTAGCCAATTTCTACAAGATATAGTATATAAAATATTAATTTATTTAATTTTATTACATTTTTTCATTCATTTTATTTATTCTTTCATTATCCATTTTCAGGGTTTTTTATAATATATTTTTTGTTTTAGTTTTTGTTATCTTATTTTATATTATATGTGGATTTAACATGTAATGTAATATAATTTATATAGCTGTTTATTTGATATAATTGATTTGTTCTAATTGTTTATATTCACTACCCTTTAATGCCTTTTAGTTTATTACTAATTTAAGTCTCAAACACCTCAAAGGTTAATTTAACTTTGGTAAAAATGAACCACACACCTGCACATCCACACCTTTCTGACGAAGTGTGTTTACTCACACGAAACGCGTAAGAGGCAAGTCTGTTGCTCCATGTGGAGTCCTTTAATGTCTTCTCTGCACTGATCAGAATAAACGACACGCTGTTTTGCACAAAAGCTGGAGTGCTGCTTCTTTTTCCTTCTCACAAGCTAAATTATACTTGTGCATATTTTCAGAAGACTGTAGCAATAATTGTAGCTTTTTTTGTGTGAAATATATATGAGTATGACAGATTGTTAGCTTTAGCTTATTGGCTATATAGTATCTATAGATCCAAATTATGTTTAAATTAAGTATACTAATTTGACTTAATTATTATTAACGTTTTATAAATACGTTAAATTTGTATAAATAGGAAAAAATTAATTTATTAGTTATTGCATTATACTATTATTATGATTGAATCAGCTGTGTGTTATAGGTATCATGAATGTTAAAGGAATAGGAAACCCAAAATCTTTCTTTCATGATTCAGATAGAGCATGCGATTTTAAACAACTCTCTAATTTACTTCTGTTATCAATTTTTCTTCATTCTCTTGGTATCATTTGTAGAAATTCAGGGACGTAATGCTTAGGAGCCAGCCCATTTCTGGAGAACTATATGGCAGCAATTTTTCAAGCATGTTATCCACTTGCAAGAGCACTAGATGGCAGCACTATTTCCTGCCGTTCTCCAGATACCTACCTAGGTATCTCTTCAACACAGAATATGATGTGAACAAAGCAAATTTGATAATAGAAGTAAATTGGAAACTTTTTAAAAATGGTATGCTCCGTCTGAACCATAAAATAATATTTTTGGGTTTCATATGCCTTTTAAAAAAAAGTTTTCTGTTCACCAATGTTAATATTACTACTATTGAAAAAAATATATATATACAATGTATAAGATTGTATTTAATATTTTCTTATGTTAGTGCAGTTTTTATACTGTTAATACATTTATAATAGTACTAATAATATTTATTGCTATCTGTTAAGCTATGCAAGCAATGTTTAATGCGTTGATATAACATATCAGTCATTAGTCAGTGATGATGTAGGTAATGCCATTTCTATACCTTTTAAATGGCTAAATGACTTTTGGCAGAAACTTAGCATTAAGACTGGCATTTACTACAAACACATTAGTACAAACCAGAAAAATCTAAATTGGTTCAGTATATTTATAGAAATTAAGACGTTTCGCTATTTTATCAATATTTGACCAATTTCTGTGAAATTAGGCATTTTTATTTCATGCAAGAGGTAATGTTGAAACAATATCTAGAATTACATTATAGTTTAAAAGCAAGCAATCAGTTGTAAGCACCTAAATTGTTATTAGAATTGTGGCAGCAAGAACTGTTACTAGGTCAACATAGAATATTAGATAAAATCCCAGTTTAACCCCTTAAGGACCGGGCATTTCAGACAAAAACGTCCCCAAAAGACCAGAGCATTTTTAGCATTTTTGCCATCACTACATTTGAACAGAAATTGAGCCTTTTTTATATTTACCTATCAAAACTATATATATTTTTTTAGAAGACAACCCAAAGTATTGATCTAGCCCCATTTTGGTATATTTCATGCTACCATTTCACCGCCAAATACGATAAAATAAAAAAAAATGTTAACCTTTTCACAATTTTAGGTTTCTCATTGAAAACAGCTTGTGCATACATGGCACAAATGGTTGTAAATGCTTCTCTGGGTTCCCCTTTGTTCAGAAATAGCAGACATATATGCTTTGGCATTGCTTTTTGGTAATTAGAAGGCCCGCTAAATGCCACTTATATTATGCCCAGCAGTGAAGGGGTTAATTAGGTAGTTTGTAGGGTTAATTTTAGATTTAGTGTAGAGATCAGCCTCCCACCTGACACATCCAACCCCCTGATCCCTCCCTGACCCCCCTCAAACAGCTCCTGATCCCTCCCTGACCCCCCTCAAACAGCTCTATTCCCTCCCTCACATTACAATTGTCACCGCAATCTTAAGTACAGGCAGAAAGTCTGCCAGTATGAAAATAAAAGCCTTTTTTTTAATTTATTTTTTTAAAATATATTTGCTGCAGTGTAGATTCCCCCTAACCCCCCCAACTTCCCTGATCCCCCCCAAATAAGCTCTCTAACCCTCTATCTATAACCCCCCTCTATCTATTTGCCACCATCTTAGGTACTGGCAGCTGTCTGCCAGTACCAAGTTGTTTGAAAATCAGTACCGAGTTTGTTTGAAAATTGGCAATTTTTTTTGGGAAAAAAAATGAAAGTCCCATTTTATCTGTAGTGTAGCTGCCCCCCCTCAATACACTACCCCACTCCCCCTACCAGATCCCTTTCTGTTAACGGATCCTACATGGGATCCCCCTCATTGCGCCTACTCCCTCCTCCCTCCTTCCCCCTCAATGACACAGTTTTCTTGTTTTGTTTTTTTTCTATATCCTGTAGCGTGGCCGAGCGGTCCCACCCACTCCTGCCCTCCTCCTGCCTCCTCCAGTGATGGGCCGCCCACCCGCCTCCCTCCTTACGATCCCACCCACCAACGATCGGCACCACTGCTCTCTGATGCAGAGAGGGCCACAGAGTGGCCCTCTCTGCTTCAGTAACTCTGCAAATCTATTTCTGCAGTGCCCCACTGGTGGGGCATGCAGAAATAGCGAAATCTCGCTTTTTTGAGCGAGATTGCAGCAGAGAGAAGCCCAGGGTATGGCACTGGTCGTTAAGGGGTTAAGATTTGAATAAGAGTAAATTATACAGCACTGCAGCTGTATAATATTTAATCAGGTGGTTAAGCATATGTAGACATATGAATATATATAGGAACACATATATGGAATCATTAAATAATGTTTAATTAAAATAACATCACAATTTGTGGATTTAACTCAAACAATATATAATTCCATATTTAATTAGTTCCAAGAAAAATATGTTAAAGCCAGAAAAAATAAGGATTGCAATAGATATAAAATTGCATCACCAAATATTAATGGTAATTCACTATTCACTATTTCCTGTACACAGAGAACTTTGGATACCAATATATAATATGGTGTAAACTAGATGAAAGTAATTTATGGAGTTTTAGGAGGCATAAGTGCAAATTAACAAGCTAGGTACACAGAGTAAATACAAGAGGCAATAAAATATGAGTGTCTTAAAACCAACATCCATGTGAAGAATACACAGATTATGATATAAACCCTATAAGTGAAAATGATCATCATTCCACAAACAAGTTAATACACCTATTTATTGTACAGGTATGACCATTGTTTATAAATCTGCAAAGATGTTTTTATTAAACTTTGGATGAAACACGTCACTGAAAACCTGTTACAACATGATCTATACAACTGAACATTTGAGTGTTAGAAGTGTATTCTGTTTAGTAATCTAACTGATTTGAAATATTATATGTGTGTTTGTATATATATATATGTGTGTGTGTGTGTGTGTGTGTATACAGGTATGTGTGTGTGTGTATGTATACAGGTATGTGTGTGTGTGTGTGTGTGTATACAGGTATGTGTGTGTGTGTGTATACAGGTGTGTGTGTGTGTATACAGGTATGTGTGTGTGTGTGTATACAGGTATGTGTGTGTATGTGTGTGTGTGTGTGTGTGTGTGTATACAGGTATGTGTGTGTATGTGTGTGTATATAGGTATGTGTGTGTATATACAGGTATGTGTGTGTGTATACAGGTATGTGTGTGTGTGTATACAGGTATGTGTGTGTATGTGTGTGTGTGTGTGTGTTTATACAGGTATGTGTGTGTAAGAGAGAATATTTGTCAGTATTTGTATAAAACTGTTTGCCTTTACTTAATGTTCTGGTCAAGGCCGGATTGGCCTACCAGGATACCAGGAGATTTCACAGTGGGCTGCAGCAGCTGGGGCTGGAAAGCTACAATTTAAAGGGGTGATTAATGGATACAATTGGGTTGTAAGGTGCCTATAGAACAACAATCTGCCACTATTATTTAATACAAAGTAATATAGTTTAATTATGAAAAAAATATTAGGGGAAGGGGTATCCCAGTAACCCCTTTTGAGAAAAATGGGGCATGTGCATTGACTCAACAGAAAATAGGGCTGATCTTAATATTTTTTCAGGGCTGCTATTTATTCCCAGTCTAGCCCTGGTTCCTGTAATAATGTCTTACAGAAGATGTAAATTACTGTGTATGATAAGTCTGTGGTTGAGTGTGAGTTGTCTATCAGTTTGTGGCTGCCTGTCTGGATGTATGTTTCTGACAAAGTACATGAGTGTGTGTGTCTGAGTAAGTATGGCTAACTGGGAATATGTATTGCACTATGTACTTGTGTGCATATCAATCTTTAAGATTAAAATATGCAGCATAAATAAAGTAAATTATTTATTAACACTCATTTATACTATATATGAGTATATACACACACATAAACACTCTCACACACATATATATTACAACAAATATTGATGCACACCCTAATGTAACCTGCTGTTCTTGATTACAAATCCTTCCAAAAATGAGAGTATCCCGCCCCTTCCCCCAACTCCAAGTCCTAACCATTCTCCAGTGAGAAAAACTGCCAGCTTGAGCTTGCTATGCGCTTTGTCACTGGCACTGTCATGACATGTATAATCATGCACCGGTGGTAGACAATGATGTATTTCATTTTAATTTGCCATCCCCTGGACAAATGTATGCAGATGCCAATGAGTGAAAATAATAACTTCTAGGATATGAAAGTAACAATACTCAAAAACAGTGGCAATCACCAAATTTGTTATATAGATTTAGTCATAGTAAAATAGCGTTTGTACTTTAGTCACATTTTAGTCTTTTCAGCGTTGATAGTTTTACTCTAGTTTTGGTCTATGAAAACACAAGTGCTGTCTCAACAAAAACAACATCAATTCTAAGTCTAATTAAATGGTTCTATTTTTCCTCAAGGAACTTGCTGACCCTTATACACAGATCTGCTATTGTACGTTCATTATAACTTCCTCATAAAATAATGTAACATGTAGGGCAAGTATCATTTTTACAGCAAAATGAAGGTATCTTATAGCAAAAACAAGAAAGTGGTATCTTGCAATGTTATTTTTTTTCCTTTACTTGATTTGAGTGGAATTCAATTCTAAGTTTTATTTCACTTCAACTTCTTAGCTGCAACTTAGCAGATGAGCCACATGGATTGATAGACCAGGTTTGACAGAATTACTTTTTTCACAATGGTTTGCTGTTCCATGCACGGAAATTGGCCATGCCTCAGGTGCACTTTTTCTACAGCGCAATGCTGAAAAGCTGGTTCTTTAAGTTTATTTGGTACCTACACAAGTGCTTATTCAGTAAATAAACTTGGCACACATTAATACCCAGCAAGACTGTGCTAGCTCTGGCTACAAGGCCCTATTATGTGGACTATGATACAAGGAGGAATTTAGATGCACGCCTGAACTTTTGAACCACCCCCAGGCTCTTATAAACAACCAGAGAAACTGAAAATTGTACAGCACAATTTAGAAGGGTGTAGTACTTTTTAGCTTCAAAGATGCACGATTTCAGTTCTTCGTTCATGTGCAATCTTGTTGATATCATCAGCATTAAAATATTAATATTGTAAGGCACGTAAACTTTTGGACCATGAGACTGTAAGCTTGATAGTTTTTGTACAGTGGAAATTAGATATGTGCGTTTTGTTTTGTTACGTATCGAAATTCAGATGAATTCGCCAAATTCGGAGATTCAACTCAATTAGAATTTCCGAATTACCCTAGCAATGAAACTAAACTTATCTGAATGCATTTGTAACAAATAAATCCGAATTAGTTCGGATTTATTCGTTACATCCAAATGGCCATGGACTAATTACAATTCAGTATAAAAATTTAATTTAATTTTTGGGGGCGGAGCCGGCCGAAGTAGAGAATGGCCGCACACCTTTGATGCTCTAGCTTTAGCGACCTCCTATAGGCAACTAATAAGCTTTCTAAGCCCTAAAAAAGAAGCATTAAAGTCTGGGAAAAGATATGGATCTTTTATAATGGAATATCCTGGAACAGAGATGTTTTAGAGCTAAAGGAAGGCAAGATAGCGACAGCAGACAAATACTGTGTTACCTGGAAGCAGGAAAGACTCTTACCATTGAAACATATTTTAGTATTAATCTCAGCGACGACACCTCTCCAAGTATATGGTGGAAAGCGCATAAAGCGGTAATAAGGGGAGAATTTATTAAACACAAATCTAGAATAAATAAATGAATGAGAGAACATTATGATCATCTTCTGGATTCACTTTCTAAAGCAGAAAATAAACATAAAAGAGACCCTTATAATAGACAATTAACTGACTCCCTTAGGGAGGTTAGGGAAAAGCTTAATACTTACATGGTCAGGGGTGCTCAACGCAGAGCTCTACAACTTATAAAGGTGTTTTTTAATCAAGGTAATAAAGCGGGGAGATTGTTAGCTAGAACTTTAAAAAAAGAACATTACAAACATATATTTCTAAAATAACAGATAGGCAAGGTAAATATAAGCTAGGAAGCCAGGATATCGCTAAAGAATTTCAGAGATATTATCAACAGCTATATAATCTAGATATACAAAATAAATCAAAACATTTTTTAAAAGATAAAATTAATTATATTAATGAAGCAAAAGTACCTATTATTTCCGAAACCCAAAAAAAAATGTTAGATGAGCCTTTTTCCCTACAGGAGATAATACAGGTGATTCAAAATCTCGTTATAGGGAAAAGTCCAGGCCCAGGCGGTTTTAGTGCAAACTATTATAAAAAAATGTCTGAGATTCTGGCTCCTAAACTTTTGTCTTGTTTTAATTCCCTTAGCACAGAATCCTCCTTCTCAAAAGAAATGTTAGAAGCAAGGATCATAGTGCTACCCAAACCAGGTAAAGATCCTAATGTATTAGCAAATTATAGGCCAATCTTGCTGTTTAACAACGATGTGAAAATATATGCCAAGCTTATATCTAACAGAATAAACAAAATACTACCTGACATTATAAATATTGATCAAGTAGGTTTCTTGCCAAGAAGAGAAGCTAGAGATAATACCATCAAAGCATTACATTTAATAAAATATGCTAAATTACCAAAAATACCTTTAGTAACACTCTCATTAGATGCCGAAAAGGCATTTGACCTGCTAGATTGGTCTTTTTTGCAATTAACACTTAAAAAATTGGGTTTTGGGGAAAAAATTAGACAATGTATATCCTATTTATATACATCACCTTCTGCTAAAGTGAAAGTTACTGGAGTGTTCTCTGATTCGTTTGAAATTTCCAATGGTACAAGACAGGGGTGTCCCCTATCTCCCTTGTTATTTGTGATATCCATGGAGATATTAGCAGCAAAAAATACACTCAGATATAAATATTAAAGGTATAAAAATAGGGAATCAATAATATAAAGTATCATTATACGCAGATGATGTTCTCTTAACAATAACTGAGCCGGTTAGGTCCATTCAAAATTTAGAACATATTTGTCAGGAATTTGGGAAATATTAAAACTTCCTTGTTAATAAGAATAAATCGGAAGCGATTAAGATTTCGTTACCAATGAGGGACTACCAAGAATGTAAAGCACATAGCTCATTCATTTGGAAAGAAGCCTCTTTAAAATATTTGGGGGTACAATTATCGGCAAATGATACTCAACTTTTTTCTGAGAATTATTCTAAATTATTAACAAATCCCCAAGTGGATCTTAAAACATCTTAAAACAAATCTCCAAGTGGATCTAAAAACAAAAACTCTCTCATGGTTGGGTCGAATACACACTGTAAAAATGAATATTCTCCCACGCATTTTATATGTATTTCAGACAATACCTATTAATATTCCTTACACATATTGTACTAATCTTCAGAAAACTATAAATTCATTTATTTGGAAAGAAACAAAACCTAGAATTAAAGCTTCTATTTTATATAAGGCTAGGAAATTAGGTGGCTTAGGAGTACCAAACATTAAGAACTACTATAGGGCAATAACACTACAAAGGATACTAGATAGGGACATTAACTATAAGAATAAGGCATGGATATTGTTAGAAAACAATCTAGTGTCACAACAACCATTAAAAAAAAACTATATGGACTCCAATAGAAGGGAAGCCCCTGAGTATTAAGCAGTTTCCAATGATTAATCACACTTTTAAAAATTGGGGAAACACTCCCTAATATTTCTACTATCCTGTCCCCTCTACTTCCGATTACAATTAATGCGGAATTTCAAGGGGGACATATTCCTAGGCATTACAATCAACAAAAACAATATCAATCCATACCTTTAATTCAATTTATAGAAAATGGCAGGCTCAAATCCCAACAGGATTTAATGGAATTGGCCGAAGGAACTTATGGTAAATGGTTAAAATATTTACAATTGCACAACTTTCTGGAACATCATCCAGAAAGAATAAAACTAACTCGGCAGCTAACCAATTTTGAAAAAGTATGTTATAACGAGACCCCCATAAAAAGTACCATTTCATTTAGTTATAAACTTCTAGCTGCATCAGAAGATAGTATAAAATATAGATATATACAAAAATGGGAAATGGAGACAGGATTACAACTAGAGGACTCAGAATGGCTAAATATATTTTTAAATACAGCTAGGTCTTCCTCCTCTTCTAATATTCAAGAACTAAATTATAAAATCCTTACCAGATGGTATCTAACCCCAGCTAGATTACATAGTATTTACCCAAGTGCTTCTAATCAATGCTGGAGAGGATGTGGAATGATAGGTAATATGCAACATATATGGTGGGAATGCCCCATGGTAAAAAATGCTTGGGATGAAATCGCCAGATGCATTCAAAAGATAATTGGGAAGGAAGAGTTTCAATTAGATATATATACTGCCTTTTTAAATAAACCTATTAAAGGCATATGCAAAATAAGAGCTAAACTTATAATGTACATATTAAACGGAATAAAATCTATATTAGCTAGAAATTGGAAAAAAACACATGTCCCTGATAAAGAAATTGTATTTTCCAGAATTAATGAACTTCTAATACTCAAAGAATATGCTTATTTGAAATCTAAGAGAGAACACGTTTTCTAGATGATTTGTTTCTATTGGGAAGAATTTATACATAAAAAATGAGAACAGGTATTTAAAAGAGGTGGGTGCTTTGGAGGGAGAGGAGGGAGGAGGGGGGGCGTTTTCCCTCCCCCTTCTTTCCCCTTCCCCTCTTTTTTCCCCTTTCTCTTCCCTTTTTTTTTTTTCTTTGCATTAATGTTAAAAGGATTTTTAGATAGAGAGAGTTAGTTTATTAGGCTCTACATTGGTATATGTGTATATTTAATCCTGTATAAAGCATTGTGTATATGTAATATGTGGATGTATATTTTATGTTGTGTATAAAATAAAAAATAAAAAAAAAAAAAAAAAAATTTAGTGAGCTAGAACAGTGAAATAATTCTGTTTGTGTAACTTGGAACCATCTGAATCAACATAACACATACCAAACTTCTGAATTTATTAATCGAATCCGAAACGAATACATCCGAATACATCCATATTTATTTGAATCCGAATGAATTTGAAATGAATACATTCAAATGTATCCGAATTCGATCCGAACCGAAATTCGAAAAAATCTGAATCGGTCCGAAACGAACCGAACAAAATTTTTCCGCTGTGCACATGTCTAGTGGAAATGAGGAATAATCATATCAAAGGTGCAGGAAATTTAAATTTGTAGTTGTAGTGATTTTAAGATGGTCATAATTTTTCCTCCACCTTGCCATAGGTCACCAGTAATATATTGCTGTTCATATTTCTGTATACATTGGTCACTTTTAAATGAATATAAAATGTAACAATTTATTCACAAATTGAAATTTTATATATATTATTTGAAATTTTTGTTTGTCATTGTTTAATAATGTCAATAATAAAGTCATCTTTTAATCAGACGTACTGCTAAGTGGTACAAGGTGTGTTCTAATGTACCTATAAGCACCCACATGTAAAATTACTATTTGTGCAGTGAACAAAGAGTCTTATAACAAATAGTGCCTGATCCTGTACATCTACAACATAGTTGCAAGACCATCAGTATCAACAGCAGGTCAAAAGCCATCAAGAACCCGACAAATTTGAGTGCCGCAAAACCCATAACAGCTGCCAATTTATTGCAAAGGCTTATTTAGCTTTCTTTAGCCTTTTTGTGATGCTGTATTTAAACAGCATATGCATACCCAGTGCATACTCACAGGAACTTATTAGAAGGTATGCTGGAGCAATATATGGCAGAAGTTTTGTAACTATTTAATTACAGTAGGTGGCAGCAGTGTTTCCTGTCATGTACTGTTCCAAAAATCTGCATGTTACCTATTTAGATATCTCTTTACCAAAGAATACATTGAAAACAAAGTACATTTGAAAACTTTTTTTTAAAATTGTATGCTTGGTCTGAATCACAAAAGATACATTTTGAGTTTCATGTCCCTGTACGAGTGTTCATGAACATTGATGTATTAAAGGGACATAAAACAGTATGAATTAACATACGTTTCTAAATATATAATGCTTACCTGCAAAACGGTTTCTTTTTTTAACCCTCATTAACCCCTTTAATTCAGGCATTTTTGTGGCCGCAAGCCCCCTCCCCCCAGGGCATTTCCATATAAGAAAGGTGCTATCCAGGCCATAGCTATGGCAGAATGCACTTGTGCACATGCACGGTTGGGGAAAGAGTCACATGACCCCTGACTAAAGCAGTACACAGTATAATGCTGAAGCTTTCACAAAGTATGTGACATTATCCTCATTGAAACAAGCAAGCCTCTTGGCAACAAACAATAGCAGTATCTGATGTCCCTCCTCAGCCCCCCCTTACTTGCATAAGTAATTATCCTCACGTGCACATTTTAGTTACATGATACCTCAGTGTTTGGAGTAAGACACTGATAAGGGAGGTGGAGGAAGCTACACTTGGCAACACTAAAGTGTAAGTAATTTTGCAGATTTTTGAAAATGTTATTAAAATACTTATAAGCTTTTAGTTTTTTACACTTTTTTTACACACTGTTTTACCTCAGTTAACCCTTTTATAATATGCACATAACTCAAAATGTTTTATGGCACTTTAAGACTGTTATTGCATACTTCCCCTTAAGCTCTATGGCTTTTCTGTGGATACTTCTCACAAACCTCCATGTTAGGAAGTTCTAAGCAGCCAATGGAAGACCACTACATTATCAAGAAACAGATTCTTTGTTTGCCCTCTATAAGACCATGTTAATGAATGAAATAGGCAGGTTACTACTTTACTAATAGCACACACACTCATAAACACATACATGCCCACACTCACACACACAAACAGGAACACACACGCATGCACACATACACACAGACACACGCATGCACACACAGGCACAGACGCATGCACACACATGAATGCACACACACACACATGCACAGATACACAGGCACACAGGCACACACACGTGCATGCAAGCACACACAGACGCATGTACACACATATGCATGTACACACACACATGCATGCAGACACACAGGCACAAAAACAGAATTTATGCTTACCTGATAAATTTCTTTCTCTTGTGATGTATCGAGTCTACGGATTCATCCATACTTGTGGGATATTCTCCTTCCCAACAGGAAGTGGCAGAGAGAGCACCCACAGCAGAGCTGTCTATATAGCTCCTCCCTTAGCTCCACCCCCCAGTCATTCAACCGAAGGCTAGGAAGAAAAAGGAGAAACTATAGGGTGCAGTTTTTTAAAGAAAAATATACTACCTATCTTAAATAGACAGGGCGGGCCGTGGACTCGATACATCACAAGAGAAAGAAATTTATCAGGTAAGCATAAATTCTGTTTTCTCTTGTAAGATGTATCGAGTCCACGGATTCATCCATACTTGTGGGATACCAATACCAAAGCTTTAGGACACGGATGAAGGGAGGGACAAGACAGGTACCTTAACCAGAAGGCACCACTGCTTGTAGAACCTTTCTCCCAAAAATAGCCCCCGAAGATTTTGTAAAATTTGGAAGTCGCCGCCTTACAAATCTGTTCAACAGAAGCCTCATTTTTAAAAGCCCATGTGGAAGCCACTGCTCTAGTAGAATGAGCAGTAATTCTTTCAGGAGGCTGCTGGTCAGCAGTCTCATAAGCCATACGGATGATGCTTTTCAGCCAAAAAGAAAGAGAGGTAGCCGTAGTCTTTTGACCTCTCAGCTTACCAGAATAGACAACAAACAATGAAGATGTTTGACGGAAATCTTTGGTTGCTTGTAAGTAGAACTTTAAAGCATGAACCACATCAAGATTGTGCAACAGACGTTCCTTCTGTGAAGAAGGATTAGGACACAGCGAAGGAACAACAATTTCCTGATTGATATTCCTATTAGAAACAACCTTAGGAAGGAATCCAGGTTTGGTACGTAAAGCCACCTTATCTGCATGGAAAACAAGATAAGGTGAGTCACACTGTAAAGCAGATAACTCAGAAACTCTTCGAGCCGAAGAGATAGCTAATAACAACAAAACTTTCCAAGATAGAAGCTTAATATCTATGGAATGCATAGGTTCAAACAGAACCCCTTGAAGAACTTTAAGAACCAAGTTTAGGCTCCATGGCGGAGCAACAGGTTTAAATACAGGCTTGATCCTGACCAAGGCATGACTAAATGCTTGAACGACTGGAACATCTGCCAGACGTTTGTGTAAAAGAATAGATAAAGCAGATATTTGTCCCTTTAAGGAACTAGCTGACAATCCCTTCTCCAATCCTTCTTGGAGAAGGGACAAAATTCTAAGAATCCTAATCTTACTCCATGAGTAACCCTTGGATTCACACCAACAAAGATATTTGCGCCAAATCTTATAATAGATTTTCCTGGTAACAGGCTTTTTAGCCTGAATCAGGGTATCAATGACCGACTCAGAGAAACCACGCTTTGATAGAATCAGGTGTTCAATCTCCAAGCAGTCAGACGCAGAGAAATTAGATTTGGATGCTTGAACGGACCTTGGATTAGAAGGTCCTGCCTCATTGGCAGAGTCCACGGTGGAACAGATGACATGTCCACCAGGTCTGCATACCAAGTCCTGCGTGGCCACGCAGGCGCTATCAGAATCACCAAAGCTCTCTCCTGCTTGATTCTGGCAACCAGACGTGGGAGGAGAGGAAACGGTGGAAATACATAAGCCAGATTGAAGGACCAGGGCACTGCTAGAGCATCTATCAGTACCACCTGGGGATCCCGGGACCTGGACCCATAACGAGGAAGTTTGGCGTTCTGTCGGGACGCCATCAGATCCAATTCTGGTGTGCCCCATAGCTGAGTCAGCTGGACAAATACTTCCGGATGGAGCTCCCACTCCCCCGGATGAAAAGTCTGATTACTTAGGAAATCCGCCTCCCAGTTCTCTACCCCTGGGATATGGATTGCTGAGAGATGGCAAGAGTGATCCTCCGCCCATCGGATTAGTTTGGTTACCACCATCATCGCTAGAGAACTCTGTGTTCCTCCTTGATTGATATAGGCTACAGTCGTGATGTTGTCCGACTGAAATCTGATGAATTTGGCCTCAGCTAGCTGAGGCCACACCTGAAGCGCATTGAATATCGCTCTCAGTTCTACAATGTTTATCGGGAGGAGAGATTCCTCCCAAGACCATAAGCCCTGTGCTTTCAGGGATTTCCAGACTGCACCCCAGCCTAGCAGGCTGGCATCTGTCGTTACTATGAGCCACTCTGGCCTGCGGAAACACATTCCCTGAGACAGGTGGTCCTGAGACAACCACCAGAGAAGAGAATCTCTGGTCTCTTGGTCCAGATGCAGTTGAGGAGATAAATCTGCATAATCCCCATTCTACTGTTTGAGCATGTAAAGTTGCAGTGGTCTGAGGTGTAGGTGGGCATAAGGAACTATGTCCATTGCCGCTACCATGAGTCCGATTACCTCCATACACTGAGCCACTGATGGCCAAGGAATGGAATGAAAAGCTCGGCAAGTGATTAAAAGTTTTGATTTTCTGACCTCCGTCAGAAATATTTTCATGTCTACCGAGTCTATCAGAGTCCCTAGGAAGGAAACTCTTGTGAGAGGGACAAGAGAACTCTTATTTATGTACACCTTCCACCCGTGAGATCTCAGAAAAGCCAACACGATGTCCGTGTGAGACTTGGCTAGCTGGAAAGTCGACGCCTGAATTAAGATGTCGTCTAGATAAGGCGCCACTGCTATACCCCGTGGTCTTGGAACCACCATAAGGGACCCTAGCACCTTTGTGAAAATTCTGGGAGCCGTGGCCAACCTGAAGGGAAGGGCCACATCTGCTCATGCCTGTCCAGAAAGGCGAATCTGAGGAATTGATGATGATCTCTGAGAATAGGGATGTGTAGATACGCATCCTTTAAGTCCAAATAGTCTACATCTTGAAATATGGCACTTTGTTTAGAATTTTGAGATCCAAGATTGGTCTGAAAGTTCCCTCTTTTTTTGGGAACCACAAACAGGTTGGAGTAAAAACGTAGCCCTTGTTCCGCTCTTGGAACTGGGCGGATCACTCCCATGGTATGTAGGTCTTCTACACAGCGTACGAACGCCTCTCTCCTTCTCTGGTTTGCAGACAATTGAGAAATATGAAATCTCCCCCTGGGGGGGGGGGGGGGGTCTTTGAAGTCCAGAAGATATCCTTGGGACACAATTTCTAAAGCCCAGGAATTGTGAACATCTCTTGCCCAAGCCTGAGCAAAGAGAGAGAGTCTGCCCCCTACTAGATCCTGTCCCGGATCGGGGGCTACCCCTTCATGCTGTCTTAGAGGCAGCAGCAGGCTTCTTGGCCTGTTTACCTTTGTTCCAAGCCTGGTTAGGTCTCCAAACTGACTTGGATTGGACAGAATTCCCCTCCTGCTTTGCTGCAGGGGAAGCTGAAGCGGGGCCACCCTTGAAGTTCCGAAAGGAACGAAAATTATTTTGTTTTATCCTGAGGGAGGGCATAGCCTTTCCCTCCAGAGATGTCTGAAACAATTTCTTTCAATGCAGGCCCGAATAGGGTCTTTCCTTTGAAAGGGATGTTCAACAATTTAGATTTTGATGACACATCAGCAGACCAGGACTTAAGCCATAACGCCCTGCGTGCTAAAATGGCAAAACCTGAATTCTTTGCTGCTAATTTAGCCATTTGGAAAGCGGCATCTGTAATGAAAGAATTAGCCAACTTAAGGACCTTAATTCTATCCATAATATCTTCTAATGGAGTCTCCACCTGGAGAGCCTCTTCTAGAGCCTCAAATCAGAAAGCAGCTGCAGTAGTTACAGGAACAATGCATGCAATAGGTTGGAGAACAAAACCTTGATGAACAAAAATTTTCTTTAGGAGACCCTCTAATTTTTTATCCATAGGATCTTTGAAAGCACAACTTTCACAACTCTTCGATAGGTATAGTTGTACGCTTAGCAAGAGTAGAAATAGCTCCCTCCACCTTAGGAACGGTCTGCCACGAGTCCTGTATGGGTCAGATATGGGAAACATTTTCTTAAAAACAGGAGGGGGAGCGAATGGAGTACCTGGTCTATCCCACTCCTTGGTAACAATAGTCACAATCCTCTTAGGGACTGGAAAAACATCAGTGTAAACAGGAACCTCTAAGTATCTGTCCATTTTACACAATTTCTCTGGGACCACTATAGGGTCACAATCGTCTAGAGTAGTTAATACCTCCTTGAGCAATAAACAGAGGTGTTCAAGCTTAAATTTAAAGGCCGTCGTATCAGAATCTGTCTGAGGGAGCGTCTTTCCTGAATCAGAAATCTCTCCCTCAGATAACAAATCCCTTACCCCTACTTCAGAACATTGTGAGGGTATATCGGATACGGCTACTAAAGCGTCAGACGGCTCAGAATTTGTTCTTAACCCAGAGCTGTCACGCTTTCCTTGTAAACCAGGCAGTTTAGAGAAAACCTCTGTGAGGGTTTTATTCATAACTGTGGCCATGTCTTGTAAAGTAAATGAATTAGACGCACTAGAGGTACTTGGTATCACTTGTGCGGGCGTTACTGGTTGTGACACTTGGGGAGAGCTAGATGCTAAACCCTCATTTCCTTCTAACTGAGAATCATCTATTGCAATATTTTTAAGTGCTAAAATATGCTCTTTATAATTTATAGACATATCAGTGCAAGTGGGACACATTCTAAGAGGGGGTTCCACAATGGCTTCTAAACACATAGAACAAGGATTTTCCTTGGTGTCAGACATGTTAAACAGGCTAATAATGTAAAAAGCAAGCTTGGAAAACACTTTAATCAAAGTAAATAACACTTTAAACAAAAACGGTACTGTGCCTTTAAGAGAAAAATAGCTGCACAAACTCTGCAAAACAGTGTAAAAAAGCAGTAAACACAACAAAATCTTTACAGTAGCATCATAAAGCCTTAGTAACTTTGCATCACTATGCAAATAAACCATTAACCCCTTAATGTAAAAACCGGATTGAAAAAACTTCTAAACCGGTAAAATAATGTTCAGCACCTTGCCACAGCTCTGCTGTGGTGCCTACCTGCCCTTTAGGAATGATTTGTGGGGAAAATAACCTCTTTACAGCCCTCAAATACAGCAGGAACCTCTGGAGAAGTAGCTGGATGCTTCTGAGGTAAAGAAACTGCGCAACTGAGGCGCAAAAATAGGCCCCTCCCACCTCACTCGATGTTATGGGGCCTAAAAGAAACATAACAGAGTGTTTCTTAAACTAGCCATGTGGGTTAATAACCCTTAAACAAGCCACAAAGACCCCTTAAAGTCCCTCAAAAAACGTTATATTTGCAATTGAACCAAAACGTTTTTTCCTAACAGTGTCACTAGTAACTATGAGTCCTTTATGCAAGCTTGGATTCCTCTTTTACTGAATACAGCTTACATTTCCCTCATGGGGATATTGCCAGCCTTTTCTAGAAATAACACAGTCTGTCTAGAAAAAAATAGACTGAACATTCCTTCATGCAGTTTAGCCTGCAAACTGTTCCCCCAACTGAAGTTTTCCTGTACTCTTCAGCCCTTGTGAGAACAGCAGTGGATCTTAGTTACAAAATGCTAAGATCATCATCCTCCTTGCAGAAATCTTCATCCCTTTTCTGCCAGAGAGTAAATAGTACACACCGGTACCATTTAAAATAACAAACTTTTGCTTGAAAAAATAAATAAACATTTTTGTCACCACACTCACTTTGCCCTTCCTAGCAGTTAAGCAGGCAGAGAGAATGACTGGGGGGTGGAGCTAAGGGAGGAGCTATATAGACAGCTCTGCTGTGGGTGCTCTCTCTGCCACTTCCTGTTGGGAAGGAGAATATCCCACAAGTATGGATGAATTTGTGGACTCGATACATCTTACAAGAGAAAAGTGAAATGGAGACAGACAGGGAAGTGGGAGAGTGAGTGAGGGAGAGAAAGGGAGAAGGAAAGAGGAAATGAAAAAAGAGTGATACCAGGAGGTAGAGAAAAAAAAGATGAGTCAATCAGATTATAGTTTGATGTGAAAAATGTGGGTGAGAAGACTATGGGGCCGATTTATCAATGTCTGTCCGACATGATACGCTGTAGCATATCATGTACGACAGACATCGCTGAATGCCGACAGCATACGCTGTCGGCATTTAACATTGAACAATTGAACATTGAACATTGAACAATTGAACATTGAACATTCTAGTGAACTGCTTGTGCAATGCCGCCCCCTGCAGATTCGGGGCCACTTGGCCGCTAGCAGGGGGTGTCAATCAGTCCGATCGTATAGGATAGATCACTGCTTCATAACTGCTGTTTCCGGCAAGCCTTCAGGCTTGCGCAGAAACAGGGGCATCAAGGGCCGTTTGGCCCCTGATAAATCAGCCCCTTTGTATGTGATGGAGCAGACAGGAGCACATTTTTGCAATTGAAAAGGGAAAACCGAACTAAAAGGGAGGCAGGAAATTAAAGAGAAAACTTAAGCCGTGAGAAATAAACCAAACTATTGAGCAAAGTACATCTAGTAAAGATTTAGGGACAGGTGAGGAACCTAAAAAAATGCAGCTTTAAAGTAAGGATTCAAATACAGAGAGTGTAATTCAAACATAAATCTCTAAATTACTAATTGTAACAGTGTAATAAAGAGTCAGCAATTATGGATGATCTATATAGTATATGTTCTAAGAAAAGGATCATTGAATGTAAGGAACATGGGTTCTGTGGCTGGAAGGCATCTAACAAGCATCAAGCTAGCTAGGGGAACAGGATATGGCTCTCCAATAGAAGCTGTCTTCAGTTAACTACTGGATAATATGTTGAATACCTAAATTTCAAAAGGTACTGTCTTGGCAGAACCAGGTGCTAAGGATGTATTCATAATAAAAAAAATAATAATATGGTAAATAGAACAAAATAATAGTTTATCATAACAAATGGATGGCTTCTGTTAAACACCCATCTGCAATACTGAAAAGCTAGTTCACAGGTATACTCATCTATATGACATATAATCAATCAATCTCAGTTTTTCACAGCTATAGGGTGTTAGTTGATGTGTGCCATACAGATAGCATTATGACCACGGCCATGGAGTTACAAGTGAGAGAGCACTGATTGGCTAAATGCAAGTCTTTCAAAAGAACTGAGATAAGGAGGCAGTCTGCAAAGGCTTAGATACAAGGTAATCACAGAGGTAAACAGAATATTAATATAACAGTGTTGGTTATGCAAAACTGGGGAATGGGTAATAAAGGGATTATCTATCTTTTTAAACAATAACAATTCTGGAGTAGACTGTCCTTTAATAAAAAAAAAAAAGCTTTCAGAATGAAAAGGCATAATGTGTTTTTCCCACTGCAATCATCTTTTTCAAGAGCATAAAACCACTTCAATTATAGCTTTGTCATCAAGAACCAAAAAGGAACAGAGAAAACTACAGCTCAGAACACTGCAGATTCATCCCTACATGAGAAATCAACCATTAGATGAAAAAAATGATCATTCCTCTACATCATCTAGAATATAATAAACCAGTACCTGCAAATCAACTGAACTAAAAAAATCTGAAGTACAACTCAAGAGAACTCATTCTTAAACTGCCCGAATAAGTTCATATAAATTTTAATTTAAAACGTTTGGGAAAAAAATAGAAAACTACCCAACAAAAAGTCAAAACTATATCAGATAATGAAGAAAATGCAGTTGTTAGTCATATGCTACACTCATTATTTCCAGAATATCTTCACATTCACTGTTACCCAGACTTAATTGGATTCAATAAAGATATATTGACAACTTTAGATTTGTTTAATGAAACGTAAACATCTAAAATGATATATTTTCCAAATTACTACTTATAAATATCGCAGTTAGGAGATTAGGTCATAGGATTGCCCATGGTTTGACTACTTTATCATTATTATCTGTAATAAGAAGTTGTCTCTGATCTAGTCAATACTTTATCCAAAGACCTCACTACTATTTTTATATAAATACTGTATATATTTACATCATGTATTTTCGAATGTCCAACAATGTTCCTATTTAGTAAAATGAAACTCAGACAGTGGGTGTTCATAGATAAATAATATGCACCAAGATTACAAGTTTTGCCCTATACCGGGTGTGTAAATAGCGCACAAAAATGAGCATTATCGCACTTTCCATAGCGCTGCCATTACAAGTTAAGCCAAAACCTTCTTTGTTGTGCAGTATGGTGCGTTAAGCTCCATACCGCACAAAACCTAAGGCCTGACTTTACGTGTTCGTGCACGCTTTCCCCCATAGGCATCAATGGGGAGAAAGTGTCAGAAAAAATAACACCTGTGATCGCGGAAATGGGGAGAAAGTGTCAGAAAAAAAATAACACCTGTGATCGCGGAAATGGGGAGAAAGTGTCAGAAAAAAATAACACCTGTGATTGCGGAAAACAAAACAAAAAAACTTAACACTTACCCCAGAAAATCTACTCACAGTTCCTCAAGTCCAGACATCCATCTTCATCCAGGTGGCGAGAAGACTTCCTCCAGGCAGCGACATCTTTATCTATCATGGGCGCGTCTTCTATCTTCATCCCGGTAGCACAGCGCTGTGGAGGCGCAGAGCATTGTCGACGATGTTCCGTGCCTCCACAGGGGGTAAAAGGTTTAGGGGTTAATAGTTTAATTTAGTGTGTTACTATGTGGGGGGCCGGCGGTTTAGGGGTTATTAGGTTTATTATAGCAGTAGCGATGTGGGGTCCAGCAGTTTAGGGGTTAATAGCTTTATTTAGTGTTGGCTATGTCGGTGGGCAGCAGATTAGGGGTTAAGTTTTATAAAGTATTTGCAATGCGGGAGAGTGGTGGTTTAGGGGTTAATAAGTAGTTTATGGGTGTTAGTGTACTTTGTAACATTTTAGTTATGAGTTTGTGAAACTGGTCTCAGATCATGGTATGGATCAGGGTGGTATATGCTATAATGCAAGCAGTTTAGCCGGACCACACAACCTGTAATACGGCGCTTTGGAAATCCCACACTCAAACGTTATTTTTTGAGTGCGGAATGGATAGTTGCGTTACAGTCTAAAATGCTTGTGGTAGAGCTATACGGCCGCAACTTGTAATACGAGAGACCTGCCATTCCACGCGCAATGGCCAATTTTCAGCGGTATAGCAGTACCGCACCATACCGCAAAACTTGTAATCTTGCTGATGGTTACTTGCCATTGAATTCTGACTTAGTACACCAAAATGCAAGAATAGAAAATTATTATTTAATACCCGACCAAAGGAACTCACAATAGGCCACATTTACTGCTTAACTAAACATTTTTTTAATAGTTTAATGACAAATACATAGTGAAAATAATTTGCACGGAAAGTTTGTGTGTTAACACATTTAACCAGTGTCTATTATGGTCTAACATTTTACTTCCGCACATTATTATTCTTAGCATCCAGCTAGATCATAAGAAACAGTGGCTCCTTACAATGAAGAGGACCAAAACATATTCCATAGTATTTTTTTCATATGTTATAACTTATAAAAAAATTATCAAAATTTGAAAAAAGACTTGTAGCGCAGGTAGCATAGTTGTTTGTGCATTTTACTTATTCCAAGAAAGAAAAAGGAGCCTTTTGTTGTTAGATTTTCTAGCTTTGTTGTACTTGCACCTAGTGTATGTGGAGTAGTGCAGAGTTTAAATTACAAATTTCCATTAAGAGACAATTAATGGTTTGTCAGGGCTGGTTTAGTTCTCAGTTCAGCAGTCCTCGGGCTTTACAAAGGAATGTTAATAATGATAATGAGAATAATAAGATGGAAAAATGATGGTTTTGTAGAAGGCTGTCATATTGATTTAAATATTTTGTATCCTAATGTCATACAGCACTAAAGTAGCTGGGGGGGGGGGGGGGTTCTCAAGTATGTCAATTTGTATTTGGAATTGTGTCAAATCCTAATAGTTTAGCTTTTATATGTGCTTCTTATAAAGTGAATGACCTAAGACTGTATAAGGACAATCATTGTGAATAGGTTCCTTATGGAGAGACCTACTTCTTAGATATCATTTAAATAATTATGACAAATTATACTGTATTGGAGCCAACACCCTGGTTATTGATAGCAGCAGCCCCTTATACATATATACAGCTAATACAGTAATTCTCAGCACCACCCCAGTATTATTCTTATACATTTTTACCTCCCTAGCAACTGGCTTGTGAAAATGTTTCTCTTTAGTTTCCATCAAAGCAAAACAATGTGTCCTGATGTTGATGCCAAATTACTGTTTTTTTTTTTTTTAAAAAAAAGTTCATATTACAAGAAACAGTCTTCAAAATCAGATGACAATGATATACTTATTATAGAAAGGATTACTGTCAACAGAGAAGATTGCAAATGATAGCTGTGATGCCAAGGAACAAAGGCTTTTATATCTTGTTTTTTTTTAACAAAGCAAACACTGAAAAAAAAGAACCTTCACCTACATATATAAACAGTTTGGTTCCTAACTATAAATTTGCTGCTAACCTACACAAGTAATTACAAAACCAAGTCCGAAAGGAACATTCTACTGTAAAAGTAAATTCTCTAAGTCATAAGAAAAAGTTATTTTTCTTTTACTGACCCTACTTAATTCCTGCAAAAGGGTTAAAAACATATGTAAATTCTGCTCCTAATCCAAAAGTATTACAGAACATGGCTGCTCTTGGGTGGGTTATCTGCCACTGTGGATTTCAGGTAAACTGGTTTGAAATATGTTCATTTTTATACTCTGGGTTCCATTTATTAAGCAGCGGATGCTACTTTGGAGACCCATTGTTTAAGTTTCACCTGAAACGGAAGTTAAGAAGCAGCAGTCATAAGACAGCTTCTCCTTAAACTGGTGTCCACCCCTTTTTAGGTGGTCGGATTGAAATCATCCCGATCTGCTAGCGGACGATTGGCAGCCAGTAAGCAGGGGGCAGCATTGCACCAGAAATGTTTGTGCAATGATAAATGTAGACAGACCTTTTTTTTTTTTTTTTTTTTTTGCATAGCCTGTTCAGATGAGTCATGTGTGCACCATGAAAGGTTGCAGGAGTGCTGAAAAAATTTGAATTGCTTTAAAGATCAATTTGAATTGACATATAGTGACCCAAACTAAGAAGCAACTTGGAACAAATAATTTGTTTGCTTTCCCAGGACTCTAAGGATGTTTTATGATAGTTTCATAAAGAGTCAGGAAACATGAAATGTGCCAACATCAATATTGATTTCATCTGGAAACTTACCAAGCTATCGGCCAGATTACGAGTTTTGCGTTATGAGCGGCTCGGTAATAACTTGCAAATTATTTCCACCGCTCACCTTTAATAGCGCTGCTATTACAGGTTTGCAAAAACCCAGCGTTAGCGGGCAATATGGCAGCGTTGAGCTCCATACCGCACACAAATACCATATAATAATTGTTCTACATGCTCGTGCACGATTTCCCCATAGACATCAATAGGGAGAGCCAGCTAAAAAAAAGCCTAACACCTGCAATAAAGGAGCGTAAAGAAAATGTATGTTTACACCTAACACCCTAACATAAACCCTGAGTCTAAACACCCCTAATCTGCCGCACCGACATTGCTGCCACCTACATTACACTTATTAACCCCTAATCTGCTGCCCCGACATCCCCCAATGTCGCCGCCATCTACATAAATTTAATGACCCCTAATCTGCTGCCCCAACATCACCGCCACCACTATACTAA
Source organism: Bombina bombina (assembly GCF_027579735.1). NCBI lineage: Eukaryota > Metazoa > Chordata > Amphibia > Anura > Bombinatoridae > Bombina > Bombina bombina. The sequence goes on from NC_069503.1 coordinate 1,059,931,526, forward strand.
AGTTATTAACTCCTAAACCTCTGGCCTCCCACATCACTAACACTACATAAATATATTAACCCCTAACCCTAAGTCTAACCCTAACCATTACACCTCTAACTTTAATATAATTAAAATAAATCTAAATAAAAATTACTATCATTAACTAAATAATTCCTATTTAAAACTAAATACTTACCTATAAAATAAACTCTAAGCTTGCTACAATATAACTAATAGTTACATTGTAGCTAGCTTAGGTTTTATTTTTATTTCACAGCTAAGTTTGTATTTATTTTAACTAGGTAGACTAGTTAAAATAAATACACATTTACCTGTAAAATAAAACCTAACCTGTCTTACACTAACACCTAACATTACACTAAAATTAAATACATTTCATTAATTAAATACAATGAACTAAATTACAAAAAAAATAACTAAATTACACAAAATAAAAAAGAAATTATCAAATATTTAAACTAATTACACCAAATCTAATAGCCCTATCAAAATAAACCCCCCCCCCCCACAAAAAAAAAACAAAAAAAAACCCTAGCCTAAACTAAACTGCCAATAGCCCTTACAAGGGCCTTTTGTGGGGCATTGCCCCAAAGAAATCAGCTCTTTACCTGTAAAAAAAATACAAACAACCAATACAAAAAAAATACAAACAACCCCCCCAACAGTAAAACCCACCACCCACCCATATATTTGATAATTTATTTTTTATTTTGTGTAAAAAAAAATTGTAATTTAGTTAATTGTATTTAATTAATGTAATTTATTTAATTTTAGTGTAATGTTAGGTGTTAGTGTAAGACAGGTTAGGTTTTATTTTACAGGTAATTTGTATTTATTTTAACTAGGTAGTTAGTAAATAGTTAATTTACTAACTAGTCTACCTAGTTAAAATAAATACAAACTTATCTGTGAAATAAAAATAAAACCTAAGCTAGCTACACATATATATAACACATAGCTCTGTGGATTTCACTAAAATAAGGATCTCATTTATATAAGGATTGCATTAAGTGCAAGAGTTATTTCAGGAGTTATTCAGATTTTGTCAGTGAGGAGGTTAAATATTGTAGTTATTTGATAGAGTATATACATATTTATTTAAACATGTCTCAGATTCAGTGCAATGGATGCCTTTCCCTGTTTAATCGTGCAGTATTCTGGAGATTCAGAGGCTGCCCAATGTGTAAGCAGTTTTCTCTTTTATGGAAAGAAATAGCTTATTTTAAAGATACAATAAATAACATGTTTTTTTGCTCAAAACAGCCTCCTAAGGAAGCTGCACCTCTACACCAGAGACTAAGAAAAAAGAGATGGACAACTGTTGACACAGGAAGGGTAAGAACAGTAGAACAAAGGCATACTCCTCATCCTCTGCCTTTGAAAAACTCTTATTCTGCTATTACTGCTGGCATCTGTGAAGAAGATAGCACAACTGCTAGTACTTCTGACAGTGTAACAGGGAGGTCTGAGTTTCTAGTGTCTGAATCTGCAAACAAGAAATCCAATGTAAGATCTGCAAATGTAAATTTCTGTAAGACCTTGTTAATAGGTGACTCCATTTTAAGAAATGTACAGATAGATGATGATAAAGGAGATTTGAGAGAGGTTAGATGTCTTCCAGGTTCTACCGCTCACAGAGAAATCGTATTTCAAGAATTGTTAAAGCAGCTAGAGAAGACAGTGAGTTAGATGTTATTGTTCACCTAGGTACTAATGATCTGGCTAGAAATGATGTTGTTGCTGTGCAAAATGAGTTTTTTAAACTAGGAAGTTGTTTAGTTCATGTGGCTGCATCTGTGTCCTTTTCTGCTGTTTTACCTGTGTATGGACAGGAAGAAGGAAGAATGCAGCGTATTATAGAATTTAACTCTTGGTTAGAGAGGTGGTGTAGGGAGAGAAGATATGGTTTTGTTAGCTATCAAAGCCCTGTTTGGCTTGATAGCAGCTTGTATAAGAAGGATGGTTTGCATCTGGATATTAAAGGGACAGGAGTATTGAGTAAAGAATTTAAAGACTGTATTAGTAGCAATGTAAACTAATGAAGGGGGACAGAGTTAATATACCCATCTGTCCCCCAGATCATGCCAAGACAGTCAACCAAATTTTAGTTTCTTGTTTATTTAAGAAAAAAAACATTACTTTTAGGAATAATACTTTGAATAATGTAGGCAGGGGTTGTATTGACCATGCAAAAGGATTTGAGAATTCTAAAAATATTCTACGTGCAATGTGCACAAATGCTCGCAGTTTAGTAAGTAAATTACCTGCACTTACTGCAATAATGATTCAAGATAAAGTGGATTTAGTAGCTATAACAGAGACATGGTACAATGACTCTCACGACTAGGAAACAGTCATACCTGGTTACATCTTGTTTAAAAAAAATAGAGTAGGAAAAAAAGGGGGCGGAGTTGCTCTGTACGTGAAAGACAATATTAAAGTAACTGAAATTGTAGAAAAAAATGACAATGTAGAAAGTGTATGGGTAACTATAGAAATTGAAGGGAAACAGGTGTTTAGAATAGGAGTAGTATATAGACCACCATCACAGGATGAAGCATCAGACAATTTATTAATTGATGAAATAGCCAAAATTACAATGAAGGGCAATGTTATTGTAGTGGGGGACTTTAATATGCCTGATGTAGACTGGGAAGTACCTGTTGCCAAATCAACTAGAAGTAAATATATCCTGGAATCTTTACAAGGGGAATCTCTTGAGCAACTAGTAAAAGAACCAACACGTAAAGGAACTATATTAGATTTAGTACTTACAAACAGTGATATAGTATCTGAGGTGTCAGTGGGTGAGAACTTAGGCTTTAGTGATCATCAGTCTGTATGGTTTAATATTCAGGCAAAGGTACTGAGCAACCATAGTAAAACAAAAGTCTTAGGCCTAGATTTAGAGTTCGGCGGTAGCCGTCAAAACCAGCGTTAGAGGCTCCTAACGCTGGTTTTGGCCGCCCGCTGGTATTTGGAGTCAGTGATTAAAGGGTCTAACGCTCACTTTACAGCCGCGACTTTTCCATACCGCAGATCCCCCTACGCCATTTGCGTAGCCTATCTTTTCAATGGGATCTTTCTAACGCCGGTATTTAGAGTCGTTTCTGCAGTGAGCGTTAGAGCTCTAACGACAAGATTCCAGCCGCCTGAAAAAAGCAGGAGTTAAGAGCTTTCTGGCTAACGCCGGTTTATAAAGCTCTTAACTACTGTGCCCTAAAGTACACTAACACCCATAAACTACCTATGTACCCCTAAACCGAGGTCCCCCCACATCGCCGCCACTCGATTAAAATTTTTAACCCCTAATCTGCCGACCGCCACCTACGTTATACTTATGTACCCCTAATCTGCTGCCCCTAACCCCGCCGACCCCTATATTATATTTATTAACCCCTAACTTGCCCCCCACAACGTCGCCGCAAGCTACTTAAAATAATTAACCCCTAATCTTCCGACCGCAAATCGCCGCCACCTACGTTATCCCTATGTACCCCTAATCTTCTGCCCCTAACATCGCCGACCCCTATGTTATATTTATTAACCCCTAATCTGCCCCCCACAACGTCGCCGACACCTACCTACACTTATTAACCCCTAATCTGCCGAGCGGACCTGAGCGCTACTATAATAAAGTTATTAACCCCTAATCCGCCTCACTAACCCTATCATAAATAGTATTAACCCCTAATCTGCCCTCCCTAACATCGCCGACACCTAACTTCAATTATTAACCCCTAATCTGCCGACCGGAGCTCACCGCTATTCTAATAAATGTATTAACCCCTAAAGCTAAGTCTAACCCTAACACTAACACCCCCCTAACTTAAATATAATTTTTATCTAACGAAATAAATTAACTCTTATTAAATAAATGATTCCTATTTAAAGCTAAATACTTACCTGTAAAATAAATCCTAATATAGCTACAATATAAATTATAATTATATTATAGCTATTTTAGGATTAATATTTATTTTACAGGTAACTTTGTATTTATTTTAACCAGGTACAATAGCTATTAAATAGTTAAGAACTATTTAATAGTTACCTAGTTAAAATAATTACAAATTTACCTGTAAAATTAATCCTAACCTAAGATATAATTAAACCTAACACTACCCTATCAATAAAATAATTAAATAAACTACCTACAATTACCTACAATTAACCTAACACTACACTATCAATAAATTAATTAAACACAATTGCTACAAATAAATACAATTAAATAAACTATCTAAAGTACAAAAAATAAAAAAGAACTAAGTTACAGAAAATAAAAAAATATTTACAAACATAAGAAAAATATTACAACAATTTTAAACTAATTACACCTACTCTAAGCCCCCTAATAAAATAACAAAGACCCCCAAAATAAAAAATTCCCTACCCTATTCTAAAATACAAAAATTACAAGCTCTTTTACCTTACCAGCCCTGAACAGGGCCCTTTGCGGGGCATGCCCCAAGAATTTCAGCTCTTTTGCCTGTAAAAAAAAACATACAATACCCCCCCCCAACATTACAACCCACCACCCACATACCCCTAATCTAACCCAAACCCCCTTAAATAAACCTAACACTAATCCCCTGAAGATCTTCCTACCTTGTCTTCACCATCCAGGTATCACCGATCCGTCCTGGCTCCAAGATCTTCATCCAACCCAAGCGGGGGTTGGCGATCCATAATCCGGTGCTCCAAAGTCTTCCTCCTATCCGGCAAGAAGAGGACATCCGGACCGGCAAACATCTTCTCCAAGCGGCATCTTCTATGTTCTTCCATCCGATGACGACCGGCTCCATCTTGAAGACCTCCAGCGCGGATCCATCCTCTTCTTCCGACGACTAGACGACGAATGACGGTTCCTTTAAGGGACGTCATCCAAGATGGCGTCCCTCGAATTCCGATTGGCTGATAGGATTCTATCAGCCAATCGGAATTAAGGTAGGAATATTCTGATTGGCTGATGGAATCAGCCAATCAGAATCAAGTTCAATCCGATTGGCTGATCCAATCAGCCAATTAGATTGAGCTTGCATTCTATTGGCTGTTCCGATCAGCCAATAGAATGCGAGCTCAATCTGATTGGCTGATTGGATCAGCCAATCGGATTGAACTTGATTCTGATTGGCTGATTCCATCAGCCAATCAGAAAATTCCTACCTTAATTCCGATTGGCTGATAGAATCCTATCAGCCAATCGGAATTCGAGGGACGCCATCTTGGATGACGTCCCTTAAAGGAACCGTCATTCGTCGTCTAGTCGTCGGAAGAAGAGGATGGATCCGCGCTGGAGGTCTTCAAGATGGAGCCGGTCGTCATCGGATGGAAGAACATAGAAGATGCTGCTTGGAGAAGATGTTTGCCGGTCCGGATGTCCTCTTCTTGCCGGATAGGAGGAAGACTTTGGAGCACCGGATTATGGATCGCCAACCCCCGCTTGGGTTGGATGAAGATCTTGGAGCCAGGACGGATCGGTGATACCTGGATGGTGAAGACAAGGTAGGAAGATCTTCAGGGGATTAGTGTTAGGTTTATTTAAGGGGGTTTGGGTTAGATTAGGGGTATGTGGGTGGTGGGTTGTAATGTTGGGGGGGGGGTATTGTATGTTTTTTTTTACAGGCAAAAGAGCTGAAATTCTTGGGGCATGCCCCGCAAAGGGCCCTGTTCAGGGCTGGTAAGGTAAAAGAGCTTGTAATTTTTGTATTTTAGAATAGGGTAGGGAATTTTTTATTTTGGGGGTCTTTGTTATTTTATTAGGGGGCTTAGAGTAGGTGTAATTAGTTTAAAATTGTTGTAATATTTTTCTTATGTTTGTAAATATTTTTTTATTTTCTGTAACTTAGTTCTTTTTTATTTTTTGTACTTTAGATAGTTTATTTAATTGTATTTATTTGTAGCAATTGTGTTTAATTAATTTATTGATAGTGTAGTGTTAGGTTAATTGTAGGTAATTGTAGGTAGTTTATTTAATTATTTTATTGATAGGGTAGTGTTAGGTTTAATTATATCTTAGGTTAGGATTTATTTTACAGGTAAATTTGTAATTATTTTAACTAGGTAACTATTAAATAGTTCTTAACTATTTAATAGCTATTGTACCTGGTTAAAATAAATACAAAGTTACCTGTAAAATAAATATTAATCCTAAAATAGCTATAATATAAATGTAATTTATATTGTAGCTATATTAGGATTTATTTTACAGGTAAGTATTTAGCTTTAAATAGGAATCATTTATTTAATAAGAGTTAATTTATTTCGTTAGATAAAAATTATATTTAACTTAGGGGGGTGTTAGTGTTAGGGTTAGACTTAGCTTTAGGGGTTAATACATTTATTAGAATAGCGGTGAGCTCCGGTCGGCAGATTAGGGGTTAATAATTGAAGGTAGGTGTCGGCGATGTTAGGGAGGGCAGATTAGGGGTTAATACTATTTATGATAGGGTTAGTGAGGCGGATTAGGGGTTAATAACTTTATTATAGTAGCGCTCAGGTCCGCTCGGCAGATTAGGGGTTAATAAGTGTAGGTAGGTGTCGGCGACGTTGTGGGGGGCAGATTAGGGGTTAATAAATATAACATAGGGGTCGGCGATGTTAGGGCAGCAGATTAGGGGTACATAGGGATAACGTAGGTGGCGGCGGTTTACGGAGCGGCAGATTAGGGGTTAAAAGTGTAATGCAGGGGTCAGCGATAGCGGGGGCGGCAGATTAGGGGTTAATAAGTGTAAGGCTAGGGGTGTTTAGACTCGGGGTACATGTTAGAGTGTTAGGTGCAGACGTAGGAAGTGTTTCCCCATAGGAAACAATGGGGCTGCGTTAGGAGCTGAACGCTGCTTTTTTGCAGGTGTTAGGTTTTTTTTCAGCTCAAACAGCCCCATTGTTTCCTATGGGAGAATCGTGCACGAGCACGTTTTTGAGGCCGGCCGCGTCCGTAAGCAACTCTGGTATCGAGAGTTGCATTTGCGGTAAAAATGCTCTACGCTCCTTTTTTGGAGCCTAACGCAGCATTTGTTTGAACTCTCGATACCAGAGTTAAATTTATGGTGCGGCCAGAAAAAAACCTGCGGAGCGTTAACAGCCCTTTTACCGCCAAACTCCAAATCTAGCCGTTAGACTTTAGATCTACTGATTTTTCTTACATGGGCAGATACCTAGATGAATCCCTAAAATGGATGGCACAGATTACAGGGGTACAAGAACAGTGGGAATATTTTAAAAATGCTATTCTAGATGCAACTAAACACTGTATTAGGCTTGTTTGTAAAAGTAAAAGAAAAAGAAAACCAATATGGTTTTCAAGAGAAGTAGCACATGCAGTTAAGACAAAAAAGACAGTCTATAAAAAATTCAAACTCACTGGCTCAGAAGAGGATAAAGAAAAATGAAGAAACCATCAAAAGATGACAAAGCAGTTAATCAGAAAGACTAAAGCTGATGCAGAAGAGAAAATAGCACAATCTGTAAAAAATGGTGACAAAACCTTCTTTAGATATATCAGTAAAAAGAGAAAAACTAACAGAGGGATAGTTAGACTCAAGAATGAGGATAGAGTAGTGGAAGAAGATAAACAAATAGCAAACTGTTTAAATGATTACTTTTGTTCAGTCTTTACAACAGATGGTAAAGATAGTGAGATTCTATTAAGGGATGTTACTGTAAATAATGTGAGTAGTACTTTTCTTTTTACAGAGGAAGAGGTTTCAAGGGTTTTATCAAAAATAAAAGTTAATAAGTCTGTGGGTCCAGATTATATTCATCCAAGAATTCTAAGAGAACTTCGATCCGTAATAGCTACTCCATTAGCTGATATATTTAATCAGTCACTTCTAACAGGAGTGGTTCCAAAAGACTGGAAAATTGCCAATGTAGTCCCTCTTCATAAAAATGGTGGTAGGGAAGATTCTGCTAACTATAGGCCAGTCAGTTTGACCTCAATTGCAGGGAAATTAATGGAAACTTTTTTAAAGGAAAGACTTGTATCTTTCATTCAGACAAACAAATTAGAAGACAAAGGACAGCATGGTTTCACTGTTGGAAGATCATGCCTGACTAATCTAATTGATTTCTTTGACCATGTAACTAAAATAATAGACCAGGGAGGAGCCGTAGATGTTGCATATCTAGACTTTAGCAAAGC